>NC_091111.1:19055000-19355000 GCF_024713975.1 Paralichthys olivaceus
AATCTGCTTTGCTGATATTGTTTCTCCACTTAATCATCGCGCCTCTAAATGACAAAAGTTAAATTGCGAGTTAATGAGGTGCTGATCATATTATTTCACAGCCGACTGCTCGTGTGCGTGGACCGACGCTGCGTGCCGACCTGTTAATACAACAAACGAGGGGTTGAGCTGGAGTTCGAACCCCGCAGCAGATAACAGGAGTCAGTCTGATGTTTGGCTCAAGGACACGTGGCAACTAAAGATCTGCAGTTTTTTACACAACAGCTAATTGAACTGTTTCATGAAACCTTTCCTCCACGTCTGTCGTAGAATCAGCTGATCGTCTTGTTTCAGATGCCTGAGAAGTTTATTTTTTTCATTTTTTGCCTGTGACCCACACACGCTGTGGAAAAAAACCTCTTATCTCTGTGAACTACAAAGTGAGACGGCATCACAGAAGCTTCCCAGATTTTCACGGTGGCAAGCTGAAGAAACTCGCTGCGGTCGGGATGAATCTGTTTCTGTGGCGATGCTATAAAAAATAGTTGTGTCTCTGTAGGGAGCCACAGAACCACGACTCTGCTCCACAACGACAAACCATAGTTTTAGAGAAGTTGTACGATGTGACGTTGGGGTTATGACTTCCTGTTTTACTTTTACCTTGTGCGTCGCTTCCTCTCTTTACTTCCTGTCTATGTCAGGTTTGCTGCTGATTGCCTCCCTCTCCCTGATGAGTTTCACCTGAGTCTCATCATGTCTCCTCCCCCCTGTGTTCAGTCGCTTCACTTTTCTAGTTAACTTCTCGGAGTTTTACCAGTTTCCCGAGTTTCTCCTCACGCCTGCTCCGCAGCTGTAAGCCTGTTTTTTTTTTAATTCATTCTCTACACAACCTGCCTCATCCATGATCAGCAGTTTGGCTCTTGTGAATCAGAACCTGTTGTTTTGTGTTTGACTCAATTCGCTCTTTCTCAGACTTCTAGATTTAAAAGAAAAGTTTAATGTTAAACAGTTTCTGTGTTTTAACTTCCTACATGTTTCTCTATAAGTTTGACGCGATGTCCTGATAAATGTTCTATATGCGTTTTCAGTATGTACTTTGATTTACCTTCATACACCTCTTGTATTCATATATGAGCCATCGTATGTAGATTGTTTTCTATCTGTCAGAAGTCTGAGGAAGAGTCTTGAGCTTGAAACATGAAATCCTGTTTTTTAAATCAAAAAAAGATAAAAACCTCTCAGTGGGTGAGGGTGTTGCTCAGCTCATTGAATTAGTGGAAGGTGGCTCTGCCCCTCCTGCTTTGTGAGGTAGAAAATGAATCTTTAAAGTGTATTTGAATTGTTTTTGTATCATTAATCTTTAATTATGAGTCACACAGGATATAAACCATGAATTTATTCGTCCTCATGGTTCAGTGGCTCAGTGTGTGTGAACTGTGGCAATAAAATCTCTAAAACAAGAGCAGACGTCTCCTCGCAGTTTTTACTGACGCACTCGTGGTTTTAAACTTCCTGTGAATGTACGTCTTTAAATTCTATGTCTCCAAAGCGCAGGGGTTCACTGAAGTGGTCATTTTATTGTCTTGTATGTTGTATTTGTATATGTAGTATATTTAAGGAAGTTGGGATACAACATCTTCAATGTCCTCAGTGAGTGAATGAATGAATGAATGAACGCTTATTGTGGAGGTAGATAAAGTACAAGGGCCTTGATGTGGTGTGATGTGTGTTGTGTTGCAGCTTTGACAGTCGCACACGTGAGGTTTTTAGAAATGAGCAGAGCTCGCCGACTGTTTCTGTTTGAAAATGTCACCGATACATCAATCTGATAGGTAAAGGCCAGTCTTCTCATTATGCTGTGTGTGTGTGTGTGTGTCTGCTCTTTCAGAAGAGAGACTGCTGACCCAGCGACGCCAACACACCAAACACACCGTTATGTGGTGTATTTCAATGAGCCTCTGGCCGATCATCTATAATGCATCGTGTGTGTCTGACGGTTGAAGACAGAATTAAAGTTGAACATTTAATTAAAAGATCAGCATCAAAACAGTGAAATAATCACGTGCTAATGAGCTTATCAGAGTGATTAATGGTTATGAGGCTGTGACTTGTCTTGAAGGTATTAAAATCATTGTGTCTCTTAAATGAGTGTTGTGATGTCACTGTGACAGGATGACGTGTTTTTGATTTCACTGCAGCTTCATCTCAATATGTTTCATTTGTTCAAAAAATCAACTGTTGATTCATGTGTTTTACTCTGCTGAGAATCAGGCCTGTGTTCACGCGATGAAAGAAGTTGTTGATGTGTTTGAATTACGGTTTTTTTTTTGTCTGTTAGCAGGATTACGTAAAAATCACTGGACGGATTTCCACAAAACTTGTTACAGGATGTGGTATGATGGGGGAGGGGCATCTTATATCTGAGTGTTTGCAGATCCAAATAAAAATGTGGTGACTTTAAATGTGGTTTCCCAAAGAGACTGTGGGGCCGAGGTGGAGGTGGAAACCATTCTGAATCAGCTCACACCTGCAGTTTGTAGAGAGAATATTGTTTGGTGATATTTATTCATGGTCTCTCTCTCTCTCTCTCTTTCTCTCTCTCCAGATGCACCACCATTCACTACGACTCTGATCTTCCTCCAACCTCCATCGTCATCACCTTCCATAACGAGGCCAGGTCCACCCTGCTGCGCACCATCAGGAGGTGACACACACTGATCACGTTGTTCCGCTGCTAATTTAATGCTTCTTGGCAAAACTGCTTTATAATAATGTTTCTGTTCGTCATATTTTTTCGTCTGATTGTAGATTTGCAGACGGTGGTTTGTGTTTTTTATCCTGACGGTTTAGTTCTGCGATGTTTAATTGATGCAGAGCTGTAGATCTAATTTGTATTTACATGAACCACTCGTATACGGAGTTTTATGACATTTACATTTGGCAGAATAACGACCATCAAGAGCTTTAATCTTAATTAATGGTGCAAGTATCAGCTATAATAAAACTGTTGTGTAGATGTTGAGCAAAGAAAATTCAGCTGCCAAAATTTACAGCAGAGATGCTGAGACACACACACACACACACACACACACACACACACACACTCTTAAACCCTCCTGACCCTAAATCTCTGAAGCATCGTTGTGTCTTTAAGTTTGATATCAGCAGGTTGTCACACACACCCAACAAAAACAGACACACACAGACACCTCCAGGTTTTGGCCTCGGTTCAGCTCATTATAGTGAGTCAGTCAGCAGGGACGTCTCCTATCACAGAGGACAGTGTGTGTGTGTGTGTGTGTGTGTGTGTGTGTGTGTGTGTGTGTGTGTGTGTGTGTGTGTGTGTGTGTGTCCTCCCCTTCAGCCCTTCTCAAAGCTCTGCAGTTTTCAACCAATTAAAAGACAATCTGTCTCTCTGGGCCCCTCTGCTGCTATTGGCTCTGGCTCTGTATATACTGTGTGTGTGTCTGTGTGTGTCTGTGTGTGTCTGTGTGTATTTGAAACAGGACGAACAGATTTAAACAGAATCCTCTGAAGTTTCCTTCACTGCTGCAAATGCTTTTATTTGGAAAAAAAGTAACTTCCTGTTCTGTGCGTTTTGTTTTGCCGTCCCTGACCCAGAGGAAGATGAACTGTGAAAACTTTATGCGTTGAAACAGTTATAATGCAAAGATTATGAATTGATTTACTGACACAACGACCCATTAATGAAAATGCCTTTCGAGGCTCTGGGACGAATTGTCAGCTCGACTGTCTCATTACGCTGAAGCTCAAACCTGCATCAACACATCCAGCGATCAGCTCAGTGTCACAGACACACACTGCAGACAGTCCTATGCTCACTTTGTTCTTGCTGCAGTTTCCTGCTTCACGTTTCTTTACAAAATACTTTGCGTAACTTGAGGAGAAGTGAACTGTGCTGGAGCAGGTCAGAGTCTGAGCGTTAGTCAGAGGCAGCTGACGATCGGTCAACAGGGTGGAAACAGAGGTGACGAGACAGGAAGTGTAGAGACACGTCTTCTGTCTTTATGGAGTTTAATAAAAACAAAGTTTCCCAAATATCTTTTCAAATTTATGTGATGTAATATTTGGGACATGAACCAATAGAGAACTTAGTTGTTTGGTGTGAATCCGGTTCAGGGGCCAGATCCAGAATCTTAGTTTTACATATTTTTACAGAACGTTCTTCAACATTTTCCTTGGTTTTTAGAGAATAGTTAAAGTGCCGAGTGACCTTCTCCTTGTGTACTTTTGTATTTATTTGGTGATTCCACAGAGGGGTCAGAGTTCTGGATCAGGAAGTGTCGCTGCCTCAGTCAGGCTCCTCCCCCCCGGCTCCTCCAAATATGGTTACTTCTGGTTTCTAAAAACCAAGATGGCGCCGAACAAAATTTCAAACCGAGGCTTTAAAAACGACAGCTCAGATTATTTATTTTTTTAAAGATCTCGATGTGAATCCTATGTCAGTCGTTGCCACTGCTGTTAAATATCAATGTTCCTTCAGATGCTACTGTTGTGCCCTTGAGCAAAGCGTTAAATCCGCAGCCGGCAGCAGAGGACGCTGGCGGCTGCCAGGCGTGACTGTGTGATAACGTGAAGTATCGAGCGGCGAAACCGCCTCATCGTCATCTTTACGGGGGAATGCTTCTGAGAACTGCTTGTTCTCCGATCTTCACTGGATCTGAGCTGGGGAAAAAAGTTGACTGAAGATTTTCAGTCGCATGAAACTTGTGAGAGGATCTGAAGGATATTTAGTCGAAGCAACGTTACGATCTGATTTAAAGCCTCAGTTTCCAGCAGTAGAGAGAAACTTGAATGGGCCGATAACATTGAGAGAAGTTTTCTTTTTACTGTGAAGTAATGTTTTGCTCCAGAGACTCTGAAACACTGAAAGTGTATTGAATGCATAAAATAGCTTCATAAAAGGGTTTAACTTTTTTTTTTGTTGCACTTTGCAGACTCAACTTTAATAAGTTTGATTTCAGAGACAATGACGGGCACTTTGAACGCTTTCATCTCACGATCAAAGAGTTTCCCTCTGAGGGAGAGAAGCCTGGCTGTGTCGATATTTAATCAAGCTCTGATCTGAAGAATTGATCTTATTTCTCTGTGCCAGAGATAAGCAGTTTTTTTGTGTGTTGTATTGGTTGAGTGTGTTTAGTTGCTGTGTGTGTGTGTGTGTGTGTGTGTGTGTGTGTGTGTGTTCATGTGAAACAGCCTCCTGAGCTGCAGAGGATCCATTGTTACAGACACAGGAACTGAAATACTTAAAAATCTTAAAATACATGTTCGCCAAAGCTGCACACAAGGTGCCAAGCATTCGCTTTGTAAATTGTTCATTAACAGCCAGTTTTAAGGACTCTGACCTGTGAGATTGTTGGGATTACTCCACTTTGGGTAATTGGCTCCATGTTTTCATCCCTGTGCGTCCTGTTGTTTGAACAGACCCAGTGTTACTTCATTGTCATTTTATATTAAAGTTGTTCCACACCAGCGTCTGTGCAAAGACTCAAATACCTGGATTCTCCGCACGTTTAATTACCCGCTCGGTTTGTTATCTGGCCGTCCTGCTCTGCTCAGCACTCGTTTGGTGGGAGCGTAGAAATGCAGCTTCTAGATCAGCACCAGCTCAGCACTTTCTGCTTCAGCGGACCTGAAAACGCAGCGTAAAGAGCTCGGATCACTTCCTCTGCAACTGATCACTCAGGATTTAGTAGGAAGCGGTCGTTAGCTAGATTTATAATCTTCGGTTTCTGCTGCAGTCGTGTCCGAGGCCTCTCTTGGACTCTTCTTTTTCCACCTCCATTTTTATCCCCTTCCTGCTCGCCCGCACGTCTGGTCCAGAACGTCCTCGTGTTTTTATCCATTATCAGATTTAAAAGTCCTGATTGACAGCTGTAATGAGACAGGAGTACACACAGGCTCTACGGATCGTCAGCGATAAGACGGTTTATTGCATGTAGCATTATCTAATCATATGCTGTACATACGGCAGCCACTGTGTCGTCAGGCTGTAATGACGGTATAGATTATTGCAGATTAGCTGTGATTAAACTGTGTTTGATGTGGACAAACGGGTCTTTTGGTCCCAGTGCAGCTCTGTAGATCAACAGTGATGAGACAGTATTCACCGGCTGCAGATTTACAGTGTCATACATCACCGGTGGTTAGACAGAAGAGAACAGGACGTATCGAGGGGCGGAATCAGGATCTCAGTCCAACGACAGTTTCTGTGGATCTGCTGTGAAAGTTTTTCTGTCAGAGAAAGATTTAAGATGAAAGAGAAAACGTCTTTTGTTTGACAATAATTATATTTAGAATGAAATAACGCGTCATGTTTTTTGCTGTGATGGAGAAATGGTCGGGGGAAAGGCGGAGGGATGTGGATGAATGGAAGAGAGGCGGTGGTTGCGGAGGCAGTGTAATGGGTTAGTCCATCAAGGGGGAGGATGAAAGAAGTCAGCTGACCAATCGGACAGAGAGAGAGAGAGAGAAGTGAGCTCGGTATAAACAGAAAGCTTCAGAGGGGGAGAAAAAAAGAGTAATATTGCAGAACAGTAGAAATTAATTTGACTTCTCACCTGTAGGGAATGGAGTTGGTGAAAAACAATTTGGAGGCTGATTTACAACAGGTATAAAAAAAGAAAAGGGAGGGAAGTGATGTGAGTTAGTTCAGCTCCGTCGCTTCCTGTGAAAAACACAACAGAGGAGAGCTTCAGTACTTCAGGTGTAAATAAATCCTGGGCAGCAAGAGGAAAGAGAATTAACGCAGATGTGTCGCATGTTTGGACACATCTGGCGTCAAGTGAAATGTGCTTCAACAACTGGAGCTTGAGAGATTTCATCTGTGATGTTCAGAAGTTTCGTAATCAAGACTTTTTATTCTTCTCGCAAACTTTTTTACTCGTTAAATCACGAAAAACAAAATAATTGAGCCGTGGCTGATGCTGTTTCAGGACCACGGACAGCTCAGTGTTTTGGGTTGTCGGCCGGGTGTGAACTTTCCTGTTTGCTTTTAACTAAATTAGCCGTTAAACGTTTCATGGATAAATCCAGATTTTCATTTTATGGGACGAAAACTGCCCCTTCACAATTTTTAGCGGCACCCTTCAGTCACCTCGTCCCGACACCAGAGCTGTGACGATCTGTCAGACGTCGGTGACGTGTTCCAGTCTGGGCCACACAAGGTGGATGAGTGACATTTCCATCTCCAGAGAAATGAGCGGTGGGCTGTTCTCCACACGATATAAGTTACAGAATTTATTCAACAGAGAACGAAAGCAGCAGCTAGAAATTGATCTGTTTCATACGAAGCTCCGATCCCCGTGTTTTCTTCTTCATCGCTCCGTCCTGCGAATACTTTGAGGATGTTCCTCCATAAATCATCGTTCTTTCAGAATCACTTAACATCAACTTCTTCAACCTTGATGAAGCTCAAACACCGACCCGACTGTCTCCCTGCATCACATCCACACCTGTCTCGCTCTCGCAGGAGGCCTGGTAGCACAGTTAGCGAGCTAATTGACTGTCCGTCCATCTGTCCGTCCTCTAAACCGGAGCTGGACGCTGCCTCAGCACGAGCTTGGCATGAAGTGCGGGACAGGTTTCCAGTCTCAGCAGTTCACAGGACACAAAATCAATCAAACCCATCAGCTGTTCTCTTCACCTCAGATCTTTTGATACCAAATGTGGTCGCTTGTAACCCGAGATCCTCAGCGAAGGTTCCATCAGTGATGGGCCCCAACTCTTTGAAACTCGTCTGACTCCTCATCCTCTTTTAAATCCCACTTTAAACTTACATTTACCTGAATTCACCTTTTTAACTTTTACTGTAAAGGTTTTGATCCAGGTTCCGATCTCTCTGTTTAAATCATTTAGGAATCAGTTTTTTCACTCTTGCTCTCATGTGCAGCGATCTTCAATTAGATTTTAAAGCTGTGGTTGGTGATCCTGGAAAAGCTAGCAACAGCAGGCTACACTCAAAGCCCCGCCCCCAAAAAAACACACGAACGTGCAACAACTGCTAGAATCCGACTTTTCTGCGACTCACTCGCTAACGTCTGGCTGTTGTCTCTGCTTCAGCAGATTCTGAGTAACTGAAGAGTGAAACAGCGAGTTAGAGATGGTTTGATTCATGATGGGAACTTTTAATTCTTCTGAGCGTGGAACTGTAAAGCTCGTCGTTAGCGTTCTGTGCCCTCGTATCATGTTTTCACTAACGTGAGTTGCGAGACATAATGAATGCCACATTGGAGACACCGCTCTGACGTGGTGACGGACTTCACCCCGGTGAAGGTTTGCTCAGCTGCATCATGATCCTTGAAGAGTAAGCGCTACAGAGGAGTGTGACATCACTATGTTTGTCTATTTGGAAAAACAATGCGAGCAGCTTTTTTTTCCTCGCCGCCTCGCCGTGCTGTGAGCGGTGGAGGCGACGGCTCCCGTGGGAACCGAACCTCTCGCTCAGCATCAGCACCCATTTAGCAGCAGCGTTATCCGCCGCCAGTGAGCGGGGGTTAAATTCCCACCGGGGCCACACGCAGCTGAGGAAACTCGCTCTCACGACTCTCTGGATGAGAAGTGCTCTCCAAACGGCAGCTGTGGGTAATGAAAATTTCTCCCCCCCCCCCAAAAAAAAATTCTCCCCTAAAATTGATATATGGAATGTTGGAAACGAGCGGCGCAGATATAGAGCCGCTATTCTGTGGCAGCCGACTGTGGTATTGTCAACGGTGATAATATTTTCTGTGAGCTGGAGATAGCTGCTCCCTCCACACGCCTGAGGGGAGGTTAAGCCTCATCACTAGTGGCCTGTGAACCAGAGGGGGGGAGAGAGAGAGAGAGAGAGAGAGAGGGTGAGGGAGGAGAGGAGTTGTACAGAGAGAAACATAGATTGTGTTCATCCATACCTGTCTTGCTCACTGTAAAATAGATGGATGGATAGATTAGGAAAGACAGAGGGATGGAGACAGAGATGAAGGGAATAAAAAGAGACGTCAGGGACGACGGAGGACAAATGATGGATCTCTCCGCTGATTGATTCGCTGAACGCTTTAATGTGAACTAATGAGATAAATACTCTTATTTTCTTTCTGCTCCGTCGCCCCATTTCTCTTTCTCTTTCACCCCCCCCCCATCTTCAGGCCCTCGCTCCTCCCTTTCATTTATTTGCTTGCCCCACACCTTTCCTCCATCCCTCCCTCCCTCCATCCATCTCATCCATCAGTCCGTTCATCCATCTCCTCTGATCGGCCCTCGACTTCACGGAGAGAGAGAGAGAGACTTAGAATCAGGGTTATTTGTCTCCCTTACTAGCCTGCCATCTCTCTCTCTCCCTCTCTCTCTCTCCCCTTCCTTTATTATCCCTCACTCTTTCATCTCGCTTCACCTCCCCCTCCCTCCCAGCATCCATCACTTCTCCTGATGGGGTCCGGTGCTTCGGAGACTCATAAGTTTGCTCCACACCTCCTCCTCCGGCATTATCCACCCGCGCTCCTCTTATTCCCTCGCTCCCCTCGTCACCTTCACCTCCTTCTTTTGGTCTTGTCTCAATCAACCAGTGTCCCACCTTCAACTCCCTCCATTCCTCCCTCCTTTTTTTTTTTGGTTCCTCTTCACTTCCTTTCTCTCTTACTGCGTTTTACTTTTCTCACTTGATTTCTTTTTAGTTTCATCCCTTGTTCTTGGAAAATCTCCCTCCCTTTTCATTTTTTCCACATTCCCTTTTCCTTTTTCCTTACCCCCACACCTTCATCCCTTCTTCCCCTCTCTCAACTTCCTTTCTTCATTCTCGTCACTCCTCTTTCATTCTATTCCTCTTTCTTCTTCATCTATTCTTTAATTTTCTTGCTAATTTATTTCTTTTAGTCCATCCTTTATATTTAATTTTCCTTCTTTCTCTCCCTCCCTCCCTCATTCAGCACTGTATATTTCCTTGTTCTTCCTTCCTCTTCATCCCTCTCTGCCTTTCTCTTCACCTCCTCTGTATGACTTCATCTCCCTCGTTCATTTTTCATTCATCTGTAAATATCGTCCCCCCTCTCCCTTCTGTCCTCCTTCCCTTTTGTTCTGCTTCCCCTTCCCCCACCTTTCTTTTTCTCCTCCTCCGTTCCCTCTCCATGATCCCTTTTCTCCATTTTCTCTCCTCTTTCCCACGTTCTTTCCTCCTCCCTCTCTCCGTCTGCAGCTTCATCCAGAGCGAGTGATGGACGCTCAGGTTATTGAAATAAAACGGAGCAGAACAAAATGTGTTTTTTTCATTTTCTTCCTGTGAAAGTTATGAATTTTTTATGTTTCAATCTTCGTCTTTAATGAAACTGTTTTTTCGAGGCAACATGTTTCACATTTTCATAACAGAAATTTAAGCTGACATTTTCAATATGTTTCACATGGTGCGCTGCATGCGTAATGGGTTCATGACCACCTGTGTGTGTGTGTGTGTGTGTGTGTGTGTGTGTGTAGGTTGGCATTTACGTGTCGCTCTTCTGTACATTGTGCACGTGCATTTGTTTGCTGTATATTTCTTTGTGTCTATTTAAGACTGTTTCCTTTTGTCCGTTTCTTTCTCCCCAGTGTTTTAAACCGAACTCCAGTTCATCTCATCCATGAAATCATCCTGGTGGACGACTTCAGCAACGACGGTGAGCTGCAGCTACACACACACACACACACACACACACACACACACACACACACACACAGTCACACAGTCTCAGGAGCAGAAGTTTAGATTTACCTGAAAACAATAATATTCATTATTGGCACCGAATGAAAAAAACAAAAAGGCCCAAATATAAGATTCAAGATTAAAAAGCGTTTATGTGAATGAGTTCTGATGCGTGATGTAAATGAAAGCACGTGATCTCCACAGCGGAACTAAAGCGTTAACGTCCGGTCACCGTCTGATGAGCTTGATTTTTAAAAATCGTGAATGAGCGGGTTTCTTTTCTGCTGCAGTCAGTTTTCCTTTACTGAAGCAGAAGTAGAGAAGGAGCCGCTGCCTCCTCCGGGTCAAAGGTCTCTGATGGAGGTTTTCATTCAGGGCCACGTAACTTTGACACAAGATTTCTTTGTTCCTGAAGCGTTTTTTCATCCAGTTCTTTTCATCTTTTCACCTCATAGATAATTTGTTTTGAATCCAGATTTAATATCAACTTATTTTCGGTGAATGATTCATATCCCAGCATCTGTTTCTGCCTCTTTTCCCTTTTTCTTTTCATTTTGACAGTTTCCACCAGAGCACGTTTCCAACACTTATTACAGCATTATTTAAAATAACATTTTAATGGAACTCAAAAATCCAGCGGGGAGCACACAGCCGGCTGCACCGCAACTAAACAACACGTCTGAGCCGTCAAACCGAAAACTGTCGTCCTGCTGCTGCCGAGCGTTTTAACAAGCTGCTAATTTCCCTGTAGAGATTTAGAGAATTTATAAAAAACATCACACAGCACGAGATATTCTGTTTTATATAATTCCATCAGTTTTACTTGATGCTGTTTTTCTTTTCCAGAAAGTGACTGTCAGCTTCTCACCAAACTGCCCAAAGTCAAATGTCTTCGCAACAACAAGAGAGAAGGTATGTGTGTGTGTGATCTCTATGTGTGTGTGTGTGTGTGTGTGTGATCTCTATATGTGTGTGTGTGTGTGTGTGTGTGTGTGATCTCTATATGTGTGTGTGTGAATTTGCTTGTTTATGTTTACTAATGAGAATTTACATTTGCATTTTCAGTGTGTACATTTGCATTTTTAATTATCCATACTTTGTTTGTTTGCATTTTTGCATACATTTGTCAGCGCTACGTGTGTGTTTGTGTGTGTGTGTGTGTGTGTGTCTGTCTTTGTTCTCGTTGTCAGGACCAGTAGACCTCATGGGGACCGGAGCTCAGTCCTAATGAGGCTAACCTGAGCTCCCGGTTAACGTCGGGTCAGATGTGAGCTGTGGTTTAGTCATGAATTGGTAAACTCTTGTGGATCGGTTGAAATAAAAGGAAACAATAAGTAAATAGAAGAATGAAATGTTTTTTGAGGTCCAGCTCTATGTGACCATTCACAGCATGTAACTCACACACTAGTGGAAGCAAACGTCAGACGCCATTTTCGAGTTCAGTGTCTTGCCCCAGCATGTTTTAGCAAGTCTACAATGAATGGAGCATTAATGCAAAGTCCAATGAAGGATAGCTGCGTAAAACTGTGACGGGAGCTGCGATCGAGCCCAGAGAGAGAGAGAGCGACAGTCCGTCATGAAACAAAAGTAACTAAAGAGAAAACAGAAATACCTGAAACCCCCCCCCCAAAAAAAAAAAACCTGCGTAAAGCAGCAAAATGTATAAATAACGACATCGAGTTTGGAGATTTAAAGCTTCAATCACACTGATGTTGTTTCTCAGTTCAATGACTGACGGAGTCGTGCTTCGTGTCTACGCTTGTCATTCTTGCTATGAAATCCATTTGGAGCTGCTTCCATGCTTTTAAATTTAGAAATGAGAGTGAAGGCAAAACACAAATTAACATGACAGCTTGACAATGTGAGCGGGTCGTGAGCGTTCTGGGGACTGAAAACGTTTTACGGCACAAAAAAAAGGGATTAATCCAATTCGTCGGCAGAAGATCCCGCTTCAATGTTCAGGGTCAGGAGTTAAAAACGATAATGGAGGAGTAATTTTTATTTATGTTCATCAATTTAACCTGGTGCACCTCAGTCTGTGGTGCATCCTCTCCACAGAACTGACTCTTATTATGTTTAAAAGTAGATGAATTTGTCTTTTGTCAGATTTGAAATAACTTTAACCGTTTTAATATGAGGACATAATTTGACCCCAGGGAGAATCCTGATAAGTAAGAAATTACAAAATTGACCATTTTCAAAAAGCTCAACTTGTGAAAGCTGCACGTTGCACCTGAACTATAATTTCCTTACAGAACGCGATCATGCTGTGTCAAACCCTGCGACAGCGCCGTAAGTACAGCAGCGCGTCAGTGCTTCTTATTCCTGCAACTGAATTCTGTAACGTACCTTTTGTACATAACACAAAACTTGCAATTTTAAAGCCATTTCAGATTATAATTGTTGAAAATGCCGCAGCGGGTGTTCTGCTCAGTGTGGACGTTCCCTCACAGCAGCCCCTGCACCTGAGCGCCATCCGCTCTGCACGCATCAGATTATCGTCTCACTCGGACGGTTTTCTGCGGCCGGAGTTCAAACGGCGCCGCGGTCACCAGAGCTCGAGCGGAAAACACTTGAACGCTCGTCGTTGGCTCGGCTGAGAGCTTTTTACACCTCCTCGTCTTTTATAGTCATTTCCTTCCTCCTCTCTCTCTTTGTATAACCACAGCAACACTTGTCCTACATAATGTCACTGATGGATTTCATTATCACACACACACACACTCAGGGTTCATTCGTTTGGCTTGTTAACAGTTTATGGCTTCAGGCCTCCTGACTTGATCGTGTGTTTAATGCCCATAAAAACTCACCAGGCTGATGGTGTCTGTGCTCGGTCACATACGATAAGATGTGTCCTGTCAGTCTCCGTGCGTCCACACAGAGTCAGACAGCTTGTGGACAAACTTGAAACATCTCCAGCTCGGTTGGTTCCCTCCTCACCATCTTTTTACGTCGAAGTGCAGATTGGTCCAGCGTGTGCGTCTTCAGGCAGAGCGAGACGGGAGCTAAGACCAAGTGTTTGAGACAGAGGCTGAAAAGAGGAGCAGCAGCAGCAGCGATGGACAGTCTGAGAAGAGTGATTCTGAACATTAGAGCATTTAAACAATAAACAACATTATCGTCAAAGTGCTTGAACAGTTATTAAAAACCAGATCTTTCTTAAACTTGTGGAGGAAGAATTAAAGTGGCAGTAGAAACACCTGAGACAGAGTTTGGTTTCTAGTTTGTCCTGTTGAGTCATTAATCTCATCACTCGCCTCCGGACTTAAGCGCCGAGCGGACCGTCCTCACTTTTAAGGTCGAACGCAGCTGTGATAGGTGGAGATAGTTATCAAGTTATCAGTGCAGATTAACACTGTCCCCTGTACTCAGCCCGTCCTGCAGTGTGTGTGTGTGTCTGTGTGTGTGTGTCTGTGTGTGTGTCTGTGTGTCCATCCATCCAGAAAATAAAGCCTTATTGAGGATGAAATGGGATTTTTAATTGGCTGAGCCTTGGCCTAACACGGCCGCGTGAAACTTCACGGCCCCTCGTACAATGTCACCGACACACACACACACACACACACACACACACACACACACACTCACAATGGACACAATGCACAGTCACTACAAACACACACACACACTCACACACACACACACACACTATGTCTTCATGTCAGGGAGTATTGATTAGACCATTTAGTCCAAATAGAAGAGAACACTGGCCCTCATCAGGGAGACCTCCCTAACAGGCTCATTCACACGCACAGTTTCTGCAACACAACTGCAATCAGCTGACACACACATTTACTCCCGCTAACCTCCACTCCCACCACCCCCCCCTCACTCTCTCTCTTTAGAAAAATCGAGACACGCTCGCACATGCAGAGTGTGATGGGCCTGTTAAAAGGTTGTGTCCATGTCTGACAGGGCCTTTAAGAGCCCTGCATCGATCCCCCCCTTTGCTGACTGACTGAGGGGGAGAGTGAGGAGGAGGAGGAGGAGGGGGGTGGGGGAGGCAGAGTCAATGTCAATGAGTCGAGCAAGGCACTAACGCTGCCGAGGTTCAGGGTTCCATCGCCTGCGAACACTCTGTCGCTCTGCACAGTGAAGTCGTGTCCGTCCACTCAGCCTGTGTGTGTGTTTGGAGGCTGCGAGTGTGTGTAACTGATAGTCACAGCTCGTGAGCGTGAAAGTTGATTTATACTCCGTCTTATCCGATCTGCCGCCCTGAGAGGAATCAATTTCACCAGGCAATGTGGGAGATTTGAATTCAGCAGAGAGCGGCTCTGAGGCCGTGTGTTCGATACCAGCTGTTCAGGGTTTACCTCTCGCCCCGGGGTCGCGAACGAGACGCCTTGGCTTCTTCACGTTTAGACGTCATGTCGTTCTTTGTACATTAAAACAGCTGATGGAATAATTCTCACAGGTGTTAAACCAACACGCGTCTCTGTTCGTGTGTCAGGTCTGATCAGGTCCAGGGTGCGAGGGGCCGATGCTGCGAGGGCCGGGGTCCTGACCTTCCTGGACAGTCACTGTGAGGTCAACAAGGACTGGCTGCCTCCGCTCCTGCAGAGGATCAAACAGGTGACGACGACAAAACCAACGTGTGTGTGTGTGAGTGAGAGAGTGTGTGTGTGTGTGTGTGTGTGTGTGTGTGTGTCACTTGTCGAGGTGAAATATCGCCATGAGAGAAAGTAGCTGTCGGTCTGATTGCCTCTCATTAAGAAATAAGTGCTGCACTCTCTCCTTCACCCCTCTCCTCCCCTCGGCTCGTCGCCTTCTCTTGTTTCGTCTCCTCGTCCTTCCCTCTTCCTACCACTCGTCACTTCATCCTCCCCTTTCTCACCTTGCCTTCCTCCTGTCCCCTCATCCTCTGTCCTTACCTCCCCTCTCCTCTTTTTTTCCCTCTCTTCACACACCCTCTGTCTGTCCTCCAGTGTCATCGTTTCCTCTTCTCGAATCACGTCTCTCTTCAACTCGTCCTTTCTCCTCTTTCCCTCCGTACCACCTCTCTATCTCTCATCTCTTCCAATTCCCCCTGCTCTCTTATTTGCTCTCGCCCTCCCACCCGCTGTCAGCTCCCTTCTCCTCATCATTTCTCCCCAATAACCTTCTACACCTCCTTTCTTTCTCTCTCCTTTCACACCATCTTTCCCCTTTCATTTTCCCAGCTGTCCCCTCCTGCTCCGATGCATCAAGTCAACAGTTGTTTCTGCTGATATTAAAGACCTGTGATCTCCATCACCACAGCAGCGATCGATACGCAAAACCACCACAGAGCCTGTTTCTGCAGCTGCACCAACATATCATCCATATTCATACTCACGGTGTGAGTGTGTGTGTGTGTGTGTGTGTGTGAGTGTGTGTGTGTGAGTCATTTGTCACTGTCTGTCCGCTCACTTTATAGTCATATATTTAGATTTAAATGTATGAGGTATCGATCCAGGTAAACACACACACACACACACATTGTCATGGAGCTAAAGTTCTGCTCAACTTCCAGATGAACTTCACTTCTACTTTCTGATTCCATCCACGCGTCGTATTTTTAACTGTGCATGTTCTAAACTACATTTGTCTCCTCCCATGCAAACAACTTTGTTAATCCCACTGACGGCAATTCATCTGGAACGGATTGTGTAGATCGAACATACGCAGACAGATGCAATGGAGCTGAACGACAAAGTTAATGACAATATAAAGTTAAGAAATGTAAACAAGGGTTCAAGAATTTTAAAGATTGCAGAAGGATAAATTATTTGAGGAGCGTAGTATTAGTTAGTAAAACGTGACGGAGTACATTTTGTTTTAGTTTTGATCTTTCACGCGATTTTCTATTTTTTGTGCGTTCAGGACGAATTCCTTCTCTTGTTGATCGTTGTCATGACGAATGTTTCTGTCTCCGTTTTTCATTTGATCGATTTCGTCTAAACTCTGCAGCAAACGTCAAGAAGTGAAACCCATCATTCTAAAAATATAAAGAACTCCAGCTCCACTGCGTTTTCTCCAGGTCCATATTTTATCATCTCAGGAAGCAGTGCCACTGCAGCTCTGGCTCGCAGACGCTCTCCGTGCACGCCCGCCGTGCACGCTCACCGTGCACGCTCACCGTGCTCCCTCTCTGCTCCTGTAATTGGTCTGTTCCCCGTTTCTTTATTCTGGGAATGAGGCTGGAGATTCTGCAGGTGAAAGTCTTTTCTCTGTTAATCCACGAGGGCGTAATATTCTTATCAGAGTTAAAACATGAAGCATATCACTCACTCACTGAAACCACTTTAACGTTTCCCAGGAACGAGCCATCGGATATTAGGAATAAAAGACACAGGTTCACTTTTCATTGTGAGGGTTTTGACTTCATTTTTAGTTTATATGTGTAATAGTTGGTAAATGGATTATATTTATATACTTTCACACACACACTCACTCAACGCTTCCATCTGTGTCCATCAGTCATAAATGTCAATATGACTTGTAATAACATCCTGTCGTGATCACAACCATCGCTAATCAACCAGCGATGGGCGGGGATGACGCCGGTTGTTTTCACCGTCGCTCCTCCTCCTGCGCTCGATCGTTAAACGTCTTTTCAAAAAAAAAAAGAAAACACATAAGAAATGGCTGAAATTAAGAAATCGTTCCCAAGCGATTTGAGAATAACATTCATCCAATTACAACCGTAATGTCGCGGCTGCCTCGCCCTGAGTGCTGCACACTGTCATTACCCTAACAGCCATTAAAGCAGATGCAGTGCTTTGTAATGCGGCTGGAGCTGTAGAGGGATGCAGGCTGCGTCCCCTTGCACTGACCCTGCAGCTAATGGTCCAGAACCGCTCCACCTGCTCTGTAATATCACCGGCTGAAGACGCATCCAGCCATTTGGCCAAACTAATAGAGGGACACTCAATGATTTAGCAGCGAGCTCAAGTCTGGAATGTGTGTGTGTGTTGTACTTTTATCCTTGTAACGAGCAAATGGTGCCATCAAGGTAGAAATATGAGGAGGAATACAGGTGCAGACATTTTGCCAGTTTTCTAAATGCTAAGGGTTTAATTTAAGGGTTAAAGAGGGAGTAACTAAGCTAAATCCACGAGAGTCATGTGGCCTCATGGACGATTAAACAAGGTTGAGGATATTTTGCAGTGTTGATACTCGTTATGTTCTCATTTCACTGTGTGTGTGATGTGTATTTTATTATGAACGTGCAAATTAGAGCTAAAGGATTTAATGACGAGTCACAAATATTAAGCATCACTTTGTTACTCACTTCATGTGCTTATATCCTGATTCAAATGCCCCTGAAGTTACTTTCTCGATGATTGTCGATCGATTGAAAACGCTAACGTACTGAGTCACTGAAGAATTAAATGTGCTTGTTAACTCTAGTTACAGCTAAATATCATTTTGAACATTTGCTTATTTAAAACATTTGTAAAAATGTCCCTGCTCCGTCCTTTACTTCTGCTTTCATTGGAATAATTCAGTGTTTCCTGTTTGCACATGGCTGAACAGTCTGACATTAATGTGAGGAAAGTGAATAAAGTGGAGTTGAAGCAGAGGCAGAGGCAGAGGTCACTCTCACCTCACTTAATGTGCATGATTGCTGTTGAATGACTTAAATTCCTTTTAATGTGCTTCAGTATAATGACCTTGGAATATTCAATCACACACATGTGCACACGCACGGGAATGAAAATCTCCTCTAGTGGAACATAATTTGATCTGCTCGCAGGAACACCTCGATCTTTCTTCGCCCTTTATGTCGCATTTATTCCCGAAACCAACGCGATCGTCTGTGTTGTTTTTTGTGCTTGTGTCCAGGACCCAACCCGTGTGGTCAGCCCGGTCATCGACATCATCAACATGGACACGTTTGCCTACGTGGCGGCCTCGGCTGATCTCCGTGGAGGTATGGAAATGCTTTTTTTTTCCATCTACAGTCTGGGGAAATAAAAAATGGCTCTGAGGCACATTCCAGGGTTTCTTTTGATGACAGTGAAAAAGCCCAGAGGGTTCTTTCTTCTTGAAGAAGCTCTTCAAGATGAGTTCATGAACCTTCTCTCTCTGTGTGAACCTCAGGATGCGTTCGAGTTCTATGAAAAATCGACCTTCAGGATCCCTGAGACACATTAAGCTGTTTTACTTTTTGAAATCAGATTTGATCTTTGATGCAGAAATACAAAAAATGTCCCGACTGCGTTTGTGCAATGTTGTAATTTTGTAAGAGCAGCTTTTATATTTCATCTGATAATCTGAAGATCAATCTTAAGTGTTGGTTAAGTAAATAAATCATCAAAATCCCTTTCAAAAGGAAAACATTATAGTTTGGTTTCTAGCCTTTGTGTCGACTCCAGCTCCGCTCAACCTTTTAAGGATAATTGGTGCAGATCTGTAATCGCAGTGGAAGTGGAGGACGCAGGTTCTGTAACTATCCTCTGATTCAGCGAGCGACCGGTGTTGTAGGACGAGGACTCTGAGGAGAGCTTGTTAAGATTCTGTGGGTCCAGAGGAGCTCAGACCAATTGACCAGATGATGCACCAGAGCAACACACAGCCATGTTCTCCACTCGTCTCCGTCGTCCCTCGCTCTTTCTGCAGCCAATCTCCCCAAAGAGCCTCATCATCCCTCTCTCTTTCCATTAGCCTGTCTTCTTCCAATCTTCTTCTCTTGGTAACAGCAGTCTGCCAATCAATGCTGATAATAGCCCTGTCCACCTCTCTCTCTCTCTCTCACACACACACACACACACACACACACACACACACACACGGGAGTCGATGGCGATAGTTGGGCTCACAAAGAACATTTTAATTATAGATGAAGCCGTTGCTCATAATATAAAATAGATGGGTATAAAATGGATTTTCATTGATCCACACAAACACACACACACACACACACACACACACACACACAGTGATGGGGGATGGGACTCTTGTGCCGTGTCAGCCAACACACACACACACACGTTTACTCGTGCTCACATTAACACAGAGAAGTTAAGGATTTATTGACACGGAAAGAAAAAGACAGAAATCAAATGCAGCAATGTCAAGAGAATTTAAAGCAAATATTATCTGATATCGTCCAGATACATTCAGATTCGACGTGAAGCCGATAACTTCGTAATATGAGAACTAGAAATGGTTCAAACGGAACTCAGTGAGGAAGAAAATGCTTTTTACCAAATGTATCTGCCAGATAATCCAACGCTCGCTGACTGAACAAACTCTGTCTTGTTTTTCACTGTTTAGCTTTTAATTATTTGAATATTAACAAAAGTAAATATCTGTGTTCACCAGTTATTCATTTATTTATTTATCGGGATAAATCACCTGTAACTCTCAGTTCATCAAAGTGTTTCACGACCATTCTCGCTGTTTCTCTGGACGTCTTTCTTTCTCTCTCAGGTTTTGATTGGAGTCTCCATTTCAAGTGGGAGCAGCTGTCGCCGGAGCAACGGGCTCGTCGGCTCGACCCGACTCAGCCAATCAAGTAATTCACACGTTCACACACACACGTACAACACCAGTGCACACATGTGTAAACACAAACATGTGGTAGTCTGTTCACATCCTGACCCCAGAGCTCATTACCCGTAGAGAAAAGATGGAGGCAGGAAAATGGGAGAAAGACGATAAAAGATGCAACAAGACGTGTGGAGGAAATTTACAGAGAAGGAAAATAAGAGGAGCGGAGTTTATATTCAGGTTTGGATGATGATAAACTGATGCAACACAATCTGCTTCCACAATGTGCATTTAGACGATTTCTGACATGACAACCTCCTCCTCCTCCAAACTGTTCCATCCTCGTGTTTTAGAAAAGTTAAACAAATAATTAAAAACTTGTCAGAAAAAGTTTGGCGTGGGCGTTTAACCCCCGATCTTCGCTTCCCGTTTTTCAAGCTCGAGCGGATCGTTTTAATTGCTGCTGAATGTGGTTCGGTGTCTCAGTGTTCGTGAGGCTGATCCTCGATGTGTGAAGATCTCCGGCTGCGTCCGCTGGGGAAATAAAACTACATCTTATTTTACTGCAGCTCCGGACTGGAGACACATGCATGTGGTCCCAGTTCGATCCTCGTGTGTCACCCTAAAGCAAAAACAACACACCAGATATTTGAATTAAAAAGATCGATAATAAACTTTTTCAACGAAAACGTGACAAATAGGATAAAAAAAAGCTTTAAAAATAATAAAAATTCAATTTTCTGTGGCTGTCGGTTCAGTTCAGCTCTGAGGTGACTCGCCGCTGCTGAAATGACAAACGAGGAAGATTCTTGTTCCTGAAACAATCTGTGACAAACGCTTTGACTCGTTTCTGCTGCAGCGCCGCCGCCGAAAAACCTCATTCACTGCAAGTTTACACAAAACTAAATCACCAGAGTCATTGGCTCCAGAGAGATGAACAAACAAACAAGGCTCAGGAGCCGCAGAGCAAACACACACACACACACACACACACACTTGTGCACTGCTCCTTCTTCATAAGTCAGATTGGTGGCAGGAACCCAGATTTACTGCTGTGCCAAGTTGTGACTGTCTGGCTCGGTGCATGTTATTTTAGTGGAGGTGTGTGTGTCTGTGTGTGTGTGTGTGTGTGTCAGTTTGCTGCTTCTGTCTGTGTCATGTCAACCTGCGGAGGTTGGACTGAGTCACTGTGTCCGTCTGTGGACTCACACACACACACATGAACCACACCTGTGAGTGGGATTGTGCGATATGACCAAATAAGTCGAGTCAAATCTAGATAACAGTGAAAATCACATTGTAGATACAATTCAATGCAAAAGTATTTTGTGTAGAGTGCGTTTTTCAATGGTCCTTTTAAATATGCCACGTGGCTGCAGGGGGCGCTGTTGTTCAACACAGGTGCCGAGTAAATGAATGTATTTGTTTGTTTACGTTGTTTGTAAACCGGAACGACAAACCTCTGCTGTTGTCTTGGAGATCCTTGAGACTTGATCAAACTCAAACCCAGGATCATAGAGTCACTGCGGAGACGAGGTGTCTCATGAGCTGTGAGACCCATGTTGGTGTAAAGACCTTATCGCGCACACACCCACACACACACACACACACACACACAGACACACACAGAAATGTGCACCAGCATCGTCTGGTTCTGTTTATTTGTTTGCTCCACAATCAACACGAGCATAAAGTTTTACACACACGCTTATATTCCTGTAAACACACAAGGACAAATTGAGCTTGAAAAAGGTTTTACACACACACACACACACACACACACACACACAGGGCTATTTGCAGGCGGTGGCAGCAGGATAACTGTTGATAAACAGGGTATTTTGATGACGCGTGTTTTCGGCCCTCAGCTATTCATTCGTCACATTGTCCAGATCATGATTCACCGTGTGTGTGTGTGTGTGTGTGTGTGTGTGTGTGTGTCTGTGTGTAGCAGCACAATAACAAGCTAATTTCTGTTCTTGAAAACACAAATGGACAAAAGCGTCTTTTTCTGTTTCAGTGAGGAAGTTAATTCCTCCTTAAATTCAGATGCACGTTTTGTTATGATGCACTGACGTGTGCGTGAGAGAACCAGCAGCACGGAGGCCGAGACTTTGTGGACAACCACGACAGAACGTTGTCTGTTTTTACAGCCGGAGGACTTTTCCTCCGTTTATCAGATCTGTGAGTTTCAAGCTGAAATTAGTCGTGTCTCAAATTCACATCAGGTTGGTTTGATCCGGAGGGAAACTCGAGTAGAGCCCACAGAAATCCCAGTGTCCTCAGATAACATCACCTGCCTGAACACATCCATCACCCGTCTGAGTCTCTCCCTCCTGTCGTCTCTCCCCCTGACAGGACTCCCATCATCGCAGGCGGGCTCTTCGTGATTGACAGGTCCTGGTTCAATCACCTCGGCAAGTACGACACCGCCATGGACATCTGGGGCGGGGAGAACTTCGGTGAGTCGTCCCCGACCGGCGATCAGTGAGAGATCGTCCAAATACGATCAGAACAAGATGATTCGATCTTTTTAAAAAATTCTGCAGGAGAATAAACTGAAAAACAGGACGGAGAGTTTCATTTTCTGAAACATCTGGTTCCTGCTGTGGGGGGGGGGGGGGCTGATTGCTGCATCTCTGCTTCTTTTAGATCAATGAAAGTCTCACCCTGCTCCTCTCTCTCTCTCTCTCTCTCTGAGGCACTCACACACTCACACACTCTCACACTCATTTGCTCTGTGTCAAGTTGCTGTCAGTCTCTCCGGCTCTCGTCTCAGTCTCTCGCTGACTTCTCTCGTCCTCCTTTGTGCTCTCTGGTGTTTCATCTTCCATCTCTCCTCTTCCTCATCAAACCCGGCTCGGGTTCTCGTTTTCACTTCCTCGCTCTCTTCTCTCTCAGTCAGCCTCTCTCTCTCTCTCTCTCTCTCTCTCTCTCTCTCTCTCTCTCAGTCGCTGTAAAACTTCTCCACTTTCGTTCTTGGGAGAAACTCTTGTTACTTTACTTCTCGGAGCTCAGACGGCAGCCAACTTTATGAATCAGAACTAACACACACACACATTGTGGAGCTGGTTGTGTCGTATGTGTTGCTGAGCTCATGTCAGTGTAAACAGGCCTGACAGACACACACACACACACACACACACACACACAGTGTATGTGAAGCAACCACAGACACACACACAATCAACCCAGAGTCCATCAGTGGCTCATCACATATCCAGAGAGACGTTTTCTTCTTAAAAAGGTGACGCAGAACCAAACATTCAAAGTGTGTTGTGTTGTGTGTGTGTGTTTGTGTTGTGTGTGTTTGTGTGCAGAGATCTCGTTCCGGGTGTGGCAGTGTGGTGGCAGTCTGGAGATCCTGCCCTGCAGCAGAGTCGGTCACGTCTTCAGGAAGAAACATCCGTACGTCTTTCCGGAGGGAAACGCCAACACCTACATCAAGTACGTCATCTCTCCGTCCTCACAGCTGTTGATGACAAATTATTTTCCTGAAGAGAAAAACCGTTTGTCAGAGAGGAATATTGTTTTAACGTTATATTTTTTTAATGTTATGTGATATCATGGATGTCGACTCCCTAACACGACAAGTAAGAAAACATTTTTGCGTACAGATGTTGAAATATCCCTTTTCAGAGCCGCCAGATGAAGATGCATCCAGGATTTTATTCAAGCTTCCGAAATGGAAGTTTTAGCAACGTCCCCGAACTTAATGTAGAAAATGATGTTTCGATCAACTGACTGAAAACTGAATACACAAAATTTATCATGTTTTACGAAAAACTTGAACAGTCTATGTATTTTGTGCTGGATTCAATCGCCTGTTGATTTAATTTATAATTTGAATAAATAAAATAAAAGACAGGATGTCGTTAAAATCCAGGTTAAAGCTGCAGCTCAGTCGGTTTCACAGTTTTTTTTTTTTGTAACGTGGACATATTTCCAAATTAATCAAGGTTAACCCGAACCTGCTGTCTGACGTACTCGGTACTTCTCTATAATCCGTCAGTTTGTTTTTCAACCTTCCAACTTAACTAAAAACCTCGCCGACTGTTTCCCTGATGCAGTGAAGAAGAAACACACGTTTCCTCTGACCTGGGCGTCGCAGCCGCTGCACGCTGCTCGCATCATTGTTAAAAGTGGATTTACAGCTGCCTGGGAGCCTTTGAGCTGCGGGGACAATATTATCCTATTAGCATAAGCTGCATTCTGTTCTCTGCCCCTTTTCATACAGTTCAAACAGAGGGATGTTTACAGGCAGTCCAGTAATCCATTAACAGGACTAATGTGCTCACACTGCATGTGAATTGATCTGGTATAAATAGATTAATCAAGGCTACAACGAGGACGCTGCTTCTCGCCAGATTATGATATCAAGTGCACTGTCGACGTCGCTGTAAACCGCTCGGTGTTGTTCACCGAGGAACAACAGGATTTCAGAGGATTCCAGAGGCATCGTGTGCTCAGGTTGTCCCTCCCTTGTTAGCATTGTTAGCAAACAAGCTACGTAAAGGAGGGCGAGATGGAGCAGAGAGAAACGTTCAGATCTCAACTTACAGTCCAAATAAATATTTAGTTCAATGTCTCCGTGGTTAGAAATCACTTGGATCAACGTTCCATGTGTTTGTTTTGCTAAATGTGATGAATGTCAAATGATTATTAATTTCTATCATCATTTCCTAATTTCTTCTGGTTTATTGACTCAGAGGCTTTTAGCTGAGGTCGTTCAGAGTTTAGAGATGAGGAGGAAATGTACGACAACAACACCAGTGTCGACACTGGAGGAACATTTCTCCTGCAGTCTTCTCGTCCACGAGGGAAACATGAACTGAAAACTTTTTTAAATTGTCGTTTTTTTTAAAAATCAGCATCCCCATCGAACCTAGGCGTGCACTGAAAGGCATTCTGGGAAACACCGTAAATGACGAACGGAGGTAGCAGACGGAAATTAGATTGTAGCGCTTCATCACAAAACAACTCTCGGGATCCACTGATTATTCCTTCCACAGTCGAGCACTTCATAAACCTCAGCGATTGAGCAAAGCATTAATGCAGCCGGGGGTTGGGAGTTGAGTTCCCTTTGCGGCTCGATGGGCAGAGCGAGGCCGCACGGGTTCATTTAAACTTCTCGTGTCAACCACACAATCCACACCAACACTTTTTTGTTGTTGTGTTTTTTTAAGCCGATCTGCTGCGCTGCTCATTTCGCTCCCTGGCGGCCGTTACCGAGGCAACATCTGCGGAAGACGACCTCCGTTTGTTCCTCGATGGCCTGATGTTTGGGGCCGGCGCTGATCTCCCAAAACAAAGCTGCTGTTGTCTGTCGGCCTGTTGCTCCGCTGCTTAATTAGCTGGAGGCTCGGCGTCGGCAGTCTGGGGTTTGAATATGCAAAATAAAAAGAGCTGCTTAATAATACGATTACAAAGATTATGCTGCGGCCTCGTGCGTGCGTGTGTGTGTGCGTGCGTTCGCGCGCGCACAGGGAGTGAGGTTTTAATTGTAAGCCTGTTTGTGACACATTTATGTTTATGTGCCTACGAGCGTCTCATATCCTCTCTCTCTCTCTCTCTCGTCCCCTTTCATTAAACCGCCACAGCCAGTGTGTGTAATGCCTCTAATGGATGGTTTCTGTCATTTCGATGGGCGAGTTCACAGCTCAGAGAAACTCAGCTAATGGCTAATTACTACAGAGACGGAGAGTGGGAGAAAAGAGTAAATGGGGATAAGAGATGGAGAAAATGTGCGTTGCACCTCATGCAGTGTTTTTACACACGATACGAACATGTTCGGAATAAAAACATGTGTAAAAACTGATCCGATCAGACGTCACGTGTGTATCTGGAAAAGAAACGACGTGTTGAGGGAGAATTTTGATGTTTCTGTGGTTTGAGAATGCAAATATTTTCAGCTGCGTCCTCAGACGCACAAAATGGAATCGTCGGTGCTGCTCGCCGTGAGTGAAGGAGAATGTTTGTGTGTTTACAGGAACACACGTCGCACAGCTGAGGTGTGGATGGACGACTTCCGACTCTTTTACTACTCTGCTCGCCCCGCAGCTCGAGGGAAATCCTACGGAGAGTAAGAGAAAACACACACACACACACACACAAACACTATTCTGCTTTCAGACAAGCACTGAACTCCGCAGATCCTCCGTATTGTCTCCGGAGGACGTGCATGTGTGAACGCAAATGTCTGGATTGAGAGCCTCTGGATTATCTGCGGACTTCCTGGCCTCCTCCTACTATAAAGGGACAAACACTTCCTGCCTCTGTCTGCTGCAGCTCTCGCCCGAACAATGTGGAGGATTTGATGTTGTTGTGAACGAGTCCGTGCAGAAACTCTGCAGCTGTGTCGTGCATGTGTGAAAGAGAGACTGCGGATGAAGACACCTTTGTGAGGACATGATGCCGTCCCTTGTCTCGAACCATCACATTTCACACAGCTTGTCTCACGTCTCAGTTTGCCGCTGTGATGTCCAGGTGTCCTCCTGACGTCACTGCTCGTTATTTAACCTGAAATAAATGGTTTCACTGGTAGTGGTGTGTTTTTTGTGCTTAATGTGAGACACAGTAGGAACAGAGCTTAAAGCCGACAGCGTCGTCTAAATGTCAGTGTTTATCTGTCAGACTCAGGTAAACACTGACATTTAAACACGGCTTTAAGGTTTCAGCTGCTTCTCCACATCACACGTCTCCGTTATTCTCCCTCGCTGAACGTTAGCGTTGATGTTGGTTCTTACGCGACGACTTCTCAATGTTTGCGATTGTTTTTAATCTGAGGCCTTTTACGTCACGTAGCTAATGTTTCTCTTTGTGTGTCGCCAGCATCCACGGACGAGTGGAACTTCGCAAAAAGCTCAAGTGCAAATCTTTCAAGTGGTACCTGGACAACGTTTACCCTGAGCTCAAGTAAGTTTGTGTGTGTGTGTCTATATTTATTTATATGGAAAATCTGGATGTAGTGAATTTCAATGAAGTTTCATGAGACTGTTGGGTCTTGGCTGGGGGGGGGGGGGCGCTCTGGACACCAATGTTCATCGCCCGACTGCTTCATGATGCATTTGGAAATTAAATATCACAGCAGGACGACAGGAAACAAACACAGGAACAGAAAATGCTCAGTGCACGTCCTCTTCATCACAAACAGGCCAATACAAATACCTTTAAGACACATAAGCTCTTTCATTTAAAAGCTTCCTCTTCACTTCGACACACACTCACACTTAAATACGCGTTTATCCACTGGAGGCCGGTTTTAATCCCCAAGAATGGAATTAACAGTCCTGCTCTCAGGGGAAGACGGACCTGACCCTTAAAACGCAGAATAACCTTTAACGGGTTATTAAAACAGACAGAGATAGCAGATTGAATTAATGCTACAGGGCTTAAGCCCGAGTTTATGGCAGCGGCCGTGAATTTAACAAGACTGAGAAAGTTTATCAAAGAGGAAGATTGGAGGAGAAACTTTCTGAAGTAATGAGTTCAGAGAATTGTGGTCTTCAGCGGATTTGTTAAAGGTGCAGTGCGTCATTTTTGAAAATACTGATGAATCAAATTAACTTGATAAGGTGAAGAGGTTTGAGTCTCGCTCTGGTGGAGCGACTTAAAGCGACGTCCTGATTTCATCGAAACACTGAAGCTTCCACATGTGGCTTCGAGGATCTCTTAGAAAATAAGAGCATCTGTTCACAGCTCAAAAATTAAATATCATCTTCTGCGTCGCGTTTCCTCCGTCAGGGTTCCAGACGACTCGGACTCTCAGTCCGGGCCGATCAGACAGAGGCAGAACTGTCTGGAGTCTCGCAGGATGGAGGGGCAGGAGCTGCCCGTCCTCACGCTGGCGCCCTGCATCGGAACAGAGGGCGTCCCCGCCATCACCCAGGTGAGTCAGCCGGCGTTTCTATGGTGAACTGGCAGAAAACAAGTGAATGAGGAATGTGGAAGCAAGACTACACAACTGCTCCTCTCCTCTTCCTCACCACTGCTCCACTCCTCTTCCTCACCGCTGCTCCTCTCCTCTTCCTCACCACTGCTCCACTCCTCTTCCTCACCACTGCTCCTCTCCTCTTCCTCACCACTGCTCCTCTCATCTTCCTCACTACTGCTCCACTCCTCTTCCTCACCACTGCTCCTCTCCTCTTCCTCACCACTGCTCCACTCCTCACCACTGCTCCTCTCCTCTTCCTCACCACTACTTCACACCCCTGAGTGTGAATGTATGAAAATAAAACTGTTAGATGAGGAGATATCGTTCACCTGACCTCACCTCCTCTCGCTGTCTCTCTCCCTGCGGTCATTAGTGGATGTTAATACATTTCCTATGAGAGTCTGCAAACAAAATAAATAAAATAGCAATACAACTGTGTGTGTGTGTGTGTGTGTGTGTGTGTGTGTGTGTGTGTGACAGGCAGGGTGTTAAGGTTGTGAGCAGGTCCATGTGTGTGTATGTTGTACTTGTGTTTGTCCAGTTATCTTTTGTGTGTACGTCCGACCTGCTCTCGCTCATTTTCTCAGAGTGTGTGTTTGTGTGTCTGTGTGCGCTCTGCCTTCTCTCAGCCATAATTAATACCCGCAGGATTCTCATTATTCCGAGTGCAGAGCGAGTGCGGAGGCTGTGATCCGCTCTAACAAGCAGCGAGCAAACGTGTCAGCTGCTGAAATGCCTTAAGGCTGGAGAGGCCTGCCTGTGACTGGAAGGTCGCTGGTTCAAATCCCTTTAGTCTCAGTGCAAACTGCTGGGATGTGAGTGAGAAACTCCTGTGGACCACTGCAGGAAGAGGAGTCCACGGAGGAAGGCTCTTAATCCCTGTTTGTTGGTGTTCTGAAGCTCTGGTCTGAAGTGGGAATGTTTCTCAACTCAACAGAATTAAATTAACTTTTTCAGTTTCGCCTATGAAAAGTGAGAAAAGCTGATCCCCCCGATGTTTGCAGATACTCCTCGTCATCAAAGTAAATTCTAAAAACTCTAAATTAAAGGGAAAGGTTAATTCTCTTCATGTCTCGTGATCATTATGGATGTTTTAGTGTTTTAGTGCATCCGTCTACATGTGTGTAACGTGTTCAAACGTGGTTTAAAGGTTCAGTTGGACTTTAATTAGGATTTCTCTCTGGAGCCGCCATTTTGCACCAACACTCGCCTAGAGGGGGAGAAATCAGTCGTAGAATTAAAAAGACCAATTTGAAAACTCACCGCAGCAGAAAGCAGAAGAGACAGAATTATTTCAGTGTCAGTCATCTAGGACTCAAATGTGTTCTGGTGTTCCATTAACTGGAGGTTTCAGGCTGACGTCCGTGTAACGGAGCAGAAATGTGAACTGAAGGTGGAGGAGAGTGACGAGCGGGCGTGAAGTTATGGTTGTGTCTTTTCTGCCGACGTGAACACGACGCAGCTCAGTCAACAGAGGTCACACCGATAGCTTCAGGGCGTCACACTGAACCAAAGTGCAGTTTTTAACCTTTTATTCATTGTGAATTTAATTTCTGCACAAATCTGTTATGTTTCTCAACACGTGTTCACCCGAAGGCCTCAGCGCTGAGGTGCATGTAAACCCGCCGAACCTGACGAGGCTCCAGCGGAGACGAGATGAATTGTGCTACAGCGCCAATTAACCTCCAGTGTCATCCTCTCGGCTGCAGCTCAATAAATCAATCATATGGTGAAATAAACCCAGCAGCGCCGAGATGTTGCTGATAAAAGTCGGCACGTCGCAGAGCTGGTTTGAAAAGACCTCCCACTGTCCTTTCAACCAACGCTCAGCCTCCGCCACATCCTCAATTACCAGCTTTAAATAAGATGCGAATATAAATACGTGATCTGATCATTCATCACTAATCACTTTGTGCTGACTTTCATGGAGTGAATTGAAAACCAGTCAACAGAGCACGTGTGGATGAAGACGTAGAGATCTGAAATAAAGCTGAAGAGACGACTTCTCAAAAACAACTTGCAACGACGTGAACCAGCGTGTGTTTGTATAAAACGTGTTTCCTGCAGACTTCGAACCGAACGGATGAAACTGTTGAACTGACGGTTTGATTAAGTTCTTGGCCTTTTACTTTTCACTGCACATTTTTACAAGAGGGCTTTTTAAAGACAGTTTGATCCGTTGTCTCCTGCGTCGTTTAAACTTGTAATTGCACGATGTGTTTTATGTCTGTGAAGCACTTGCACACAACCTGCTTGTCAAAGTGTTGAATACATAGTTTTTTTTATTATCCTTAGTACTGTTGTGTAGTAATGACACGGCAGTACACGTACATTTGGTTGAGTAGTGGATGTTACTTTAACATCAGGTTCTTTCCCGTGTTCTAGACACACACACACACACACACACACACACACACACACTCTCCAGACGGGTTAATTTCGACATGCATCCTGCCTTCATAATAAAACTGACCCAGTTCCACTTCTCTCTGTGTTGGTTTGTTTTTCTCCTCTCGGCTCATATTTTCTTTCTGAACACGTCCGACGGAATCATTAATACATCAGAGTGCTGGTGCTTTGAACTTTGACCTCCTGAGAGTTCCTGTGTGTGTGTGTGTGTGTGTGTGTGTGTGTGTGTGCATCACCTACACCTCTGCTTCAGACTGAAAATATCTAACACTTGAATATTTGAATGTGGAATATTTTTTAGAGCTCGATGCTGCTTAAATGTTTTAGAGGCTCTGTTTATTTATTAGTGTATAAAACCATGTTAGACACTTGTTTTTCTCTTTTGGGACTCTGTTGTCTTACAGGAACAGTTACACTTGAACTGACTATAGCTCATAAAATAATGCACATTATTAGGGAATCAGATTTATCACAGACCCTCCGGTGCAGTGAAAAGCAGCTTTAGTTTCAGGTGATTATACACTAATAAAAACATCTTTATGTTATATTCCTTTTCTGTTGAAAGATCCTCCTCAATCCCACAAACTGAAGTTTAAACTGCAATTATACTTCACCTAAATGTCACTTTTCTTCCTGTCTCTGCCTCTTTTTCATTTTCATCCCCTCTTCCCTCTTACTAACAAACAGTTTTAACTCTGAAAAGATGAAGATGAATGAGTGACTTTGTCTTGGTCTCTGTCTGCAGGAGTGGGTGTACACTCACGGGCAGCAGATCCGTCAGCAGCAGCACTGTCTGTCTCTGTCCACCACCTTCCCTGCCTCCCAGGTCCTGCTGCTGCCCTGCAACATGGCCGACGGCAAGCAGGTCTGTACGACACACACACACACACACACAGACAGCCGACAGGTGGTGTGTACCTGCAGGCGAGTCACTACCATACATCATATGGCTGATAAATTAATCTAAATGTTAATTAATCTAAAGCTAAATTTGTCTAGAGATGATCGACTCACACACACACGTTCATGCTGCAGGGGCAGATGCTTGACACTTTTTTGGACAGGCAGGTTGAAATAACACACACACACACACACACGTCATTACCTGACCACTGGGCTCCTTGACGGTGTCCCAGAAGCCCCTGCAGCAGAGAACAACCTGACAACCAATAAATCACTCGAGAGAGAGAGAGGGAGAGAGAGAGAGAGAGAGAGAGGCACAGGTGGGAAAGTGAATCGAGGACGAGAGAGGGAAGAGTTAGAGGACGGGGAGAGAGAGAGTCAGAGGAAGATTAGCTCATTACACCTCACCAACTGTTCAGTCAGCACAGACAAATGTGCTTAACGTGTGTGTTTGACTGATTATTAGGTTGTGATCACACGTGAAAACAGGCTGCACATGTTTTCACGTGTGTGTGTGTGTGAGTGAGAGAGATTCACTCTGTGTCATTGCTGTTATGTTATCAGGATGTGTGAGTCATCTGTGACAGGTGGGAACGATGAAGAGGCCAAAGAGAGAGAGAGAGAGAGGGATGATCACAAAAGAGGGAGGGATACGTAAATGAAGGGGGGGGGGGGGGGTCTTCTGCTCGACGCTTTTCTGGAGCATCGACACTGAAAATTAGGACAGTGGTGAATTGTTTCCCAGCGTTTGTTCAGCACGCGTCAGACACATCGAGTTTAAGAGAAGGAAAGAGGCAGGAAATGGAGGAAGGAGAAATAATTTATAGGGAGGAAAGAACAGAAGGTTCGTCGGTAGGAAAGAAGATGGAGTCTGCAAAAAAAAAAAGGGAGAAACAGGACAAACATGAAGGAAGAAAGAATGACAAAGGGTGGGATGAGGAGGAAGTAAAGAGAGAGGTAAACATGTTTCTGGTGTTTGATTCTGGTGTTTTGACACACACACACACACACACACACACACACACACACACAGGGAGGTGATATGTAGCTGGAGGAGTTGAAGCTCAGGTTTGTTAGATGAACATCAGATACAAGTCTGTTAAATGAAGTGACTAACAAAGAACACACACACACACACACAGTGCTGGTACATGTCCTAGTTGTGTGTGTGTGTGTGTGTGTGTGTGTGTGTGTCAGAAGGCAGGAAGCAGAGCGATGATGGCTAATTAGAACGAAGATTCACTGGAGAAACAGCCCAGAGCTGACTGGTAGAGAGACACTGAGACCAGCAGAGAGAGAGAGAGAGAGAGACGAGGAAATGTAGAGGGAGGTTAAATTAAGGAGAGAGAGAGGGATGGGATGAGAGAAAGTGGTGGAGATAGAACTTAACAGAACATGACAGAGAGAGAGAGAGAGAGAGAGAGAGAGAGAGGATGGTGTTGAGGAGGAGAAGAGAATGAGAGAGTGAATACAAATAAAAAGTTATAAATAGATGGTTGGACGTGTTAAAACATGAATATGACGTCGTGCTCTGATGAGACAAGAAACAAACAGTCGAGAACTTTCCACTTATTAAAAATTAAACCTTTAAATTGTTATTGCACTGATGTGATGATGAAGTTACGCTGACAGGTCAGAATCCTGAACGTGTTGATGTCGTGTTGTAGCTGCAGGAAGATGGTTTTTAAACTGTAAACAAAGATGTCTCCATCGCCCCCTGGTGGCTGGTTTATAGGTATAGAGTGTAAGTTCTTATCATTTATCACTTATCGTTTGTTCATGTTTTGGTTTTTCGCCGTCGCTCGTTTCGACCTGATGATCGTCACGAGGACGAGACTGTCGGTTTTCATCGTTAACGCCAGTCGACATAATTAAAGTGACTGTGTGACTGTGTTTTATTTTGAAAATGAGAGTCCACATGTCGCCGCTCTTCTTCCCGCTCTGGTTTTTTTTTTTCCACCTTCGATCACGTGTTCCATCAGTCATATGCTGCATTGTGTCTTCAGTAGCTCCGCCTCCTGTGTTTACTCGTTCTTCTGCTCCGTGTTTCACAGACTTTACATTTCTTCATTGATATCCACATCATCTTTGTTCAGTGGAGTTGGATGTAGATCCCTTTTTAAAGGAAGAGCCTCTTTCATTAGGACTCTTTCATTTCACCGCCGGTCGGTGGCGTCACGTTGACATGTGACCGCTGTCGTCAGCAGCAGGTGAAGTGTGATCGGCTCGCTGCCTCTTCAGCCAAAGAACGAGTCAAATCCACAGTTTATGGCTGAGGAGTTGTGAAATGTTGACGCACCCTAAAACCCCAGAGGAGGAGAGTTCAGGTCTGATCTGTGTTCACCCCGCGATGGCCGCAGCCTGATCCCAGTGCATTCTGGGATAAACTCCCGTCACCTTTTCCCCCGCTGGAAAAGAACAGAAGTGCCAGGAACTGTAATGTATGCAAATGTAATGTAAATGTAAAGACAGGTGTTATTCTCACTGCAGCCGTCAGTAACGAGGTGAATGCTAATTGATTTACTTTTAATTATCCCTGCGTCTTTTTTTTTTCCACCCAATTAAAAAGCTCTGCATCCCGACGCTGCGCTGTGATGAGCGAGTCGTCTCCACAATGAAGACCCACAATGCAGTTCTCTGTCTGTGTGTGTGTGTGTTTGTGCTCTTACAAGGTCTTAAGAGATCAAGATCGACCAACATGACGGCGACACGCCTCAGAGGCTCAGCAAACACAACATGGCCGCTCCCTGCCGACGTGCACACACACACACACACACACCCAAACACATGCACGCTGAAATTACAGACTCACACACACACAGATTGTTTGTTCCTCTCTCTCCTCCTTTATCTGTCAATCTGCTCCCTCTCTCTGATGACTGGGTTTCAGACCCACAGTTTGATAAAAGCCTCTTTTCATGTCTGATCATATCTGCGGCTTTGTTTTCCAGCTATGAATCATGCACGAGCACACACACACACACACACACTGTACTTCTATTTTAGTGAGGACAATGCATTCACTGCCTCCTGCTTTAAACCTAAACCTTATTCTAATCACCAAAATGTCCTCACTCTGTCAGGTCTTCACAGAGAGCACTCACACTCTCAGTCGTGTCTCTGGGACTTCAGAGGACATGACTTGGAGACTCACTCGAACCTTGACCATAGTTCCGTCCTAAACCTAAACTAAACCCAACCTTCAAACACGTAATGTTTATATTATGGGGACTTGCTTTCTTCATAATGTGTCTGTTTAAATAGATTTAGGTCCCCACAACATGAGTAATATCTGGACACACACACACACACACACACTCTCTCACAGCAGAAAAGGCAGCTGATGACTCTGCCATCTAGTGGTGATCAGTAGCAAACACACGTTTCCTGTAAGGAACCTGCAGCAGTCCACTGTTAGAATTTAAAATCACCACATGAATCAATATTTTCACGAACATAGTGTCATGAGCTGTTAATTGTCGGGTCGGTGGTTCGATTCCTCGGCTGTTCGGGCGTTGTTGCACCTAAGTGTGTGAATTGAGTAAAGTGTGAGTCCGGCTTTTCTTTACTGGACCAAAGACTGTGAGACGTGAGATGTAATAATGCAATGAGCTGAATGTTGGTAGCTTGACGCGTTGTTTAGCTGCACGTGTTCTCATTCGAACTGTCGTGTCCTTCGCAGCGGTGGCAGAAGTCTGGGACGCACCTGGAGCACCTGGTGTCTCGGTTCTGTCTGGACTCGGAGATGGCTCTGGACGGGATGGACTCGTCGCGGATGCTGGTCATCAGCCCCTGTGAACTGACGGCGTACACACAGAGATGGGAAGTGCCCTTCTCCTGACCCCCAGCCCCCCCTTCCTCACCTTTTGACCTTTCACCTGCAAAAATCTGCCCCGACGCCGATTCTCCAGCTCACGCACCTGCTGCTCAGACAGTGAAGGTACATGACTGCGTCCTGTCGAGTCGCTGCGGTGATGGGAGTCGAACAGAAGGTCGACGAGCGCTTTGTCTCTTTAGCGTTAAACATGAGAAGAAATCGAGTAGAGAACTTCGGCAGGTCTGAAATCCTGATTCACAGAGGATGGGTGCTGGATCGAAACTTTGCCGAAGGAGGAGACGCATCAGGAAAGTTTGTTTAGCCTGGAGATTATATCCATAAAGTTCTTATGTTGAACCAAGTGCACCTTAAAACCTGGAACTGTCAAAGATATGAGTCGGACAGAAGCTTTGCTCGAGGAACAAGAGTTAATCAGAGAATGTTTCTTGGAATCTTTTGCAATGAAAATGTTTGAATTTTGGAAATTAAAACCAAGCACAACTGAAATTTTTAGTTTACTTGGTCAAATATCTTTACTGCAGTAACCTGACTCACCGGGTTTGTCTGGACACTGAAGCACAAACGATTAGTTTCACCTCCTCCTGCTCTGAAACTATGAATTACTAGATTAACGACTTAAAGCCACACGTCCAACTTGACGCTCACCACAAAGTCCAAATTTACACGTTTATCAAGCCGGTCAAACCTCGGACCCGTCAAACAGCTTGACAAAATCAAAAATCTGGAAACTGACCTGAGAAAAGAAAGCTTTTCTAAATGTATTCACCTGCTGCAGAATTAACTTAAAGTGTAACAATACAAGATTCTCTCGCCTTGTCTTGAGGCTGAGGCTCCCCCTATAGGTGGAATACGTAATTCACAAATATCAGACAAGCTGATGGGGAAGAAACTGGAAACCACGGAAGCCAAAGGTCCAGGTCGACCGACGAGGTTTTTGGAGTCCGGCATTAAAACATTTGCAGATTCACTGCGTCCAACTCAGAGTGGAACAGAAGCATACGAGCTAACAAGCTACTACAGCGAGCAAGTAGCGGACGCAGTTATGGATGTCCGAGCATGGAACTGTTTGGCTAACTTGTTAAACCTCTATTGAAATGGGTTTACCTACTTCTGATAAACTTCAAAAACTTAGCACACAACGTCAAGCAGAGCAAACGAGCTGAAGGTCTGATGTCCAATAACAGCGCCAGGGCCACATCTGTCCTGCATCCATTTTTAGCTTCTGTCTAATTTGGCAAGACAGCGAGACGAACTCGTACCGGCAATGGAAAAGAAAACAACCGTCTGTTTTAGTGCGTTTACCCACATTTCAAAGAACCTACATTTACCTGATAATTTGGATGTGAAAGAGGAATAAGTTTGTGTCTCATCAACATGACTTCAACGCTGTAATTTGCAGGTTTAAAAACGACATAGTGCTGCTCTGCTTTCCAAAACGAGTAAAAGATGAAATGTCGGCCCTGGGATTTTTAGAAGACGATCATTTCCCTGCAACAGCTTTGGCTCCAGCGGCTTCCATGTCAGCCGATCTGATTGCAGGAGGAGAGAGGAGCACGAAGGAGAAGGAAAGACGTGAAGGAGGACGAGACCCTGGAGGAACCAGAAGTTTACAACCAGAGGAGTCAAGTCTGCAGGCGACCCGATGAACAGCATGAACGCAGCACATCTCCTCTGCAGTGTTTTCCGTCGCAGCTGCTCCAGATGAGAAGTGCTGCCGTGCATGTGAGAATTTTCTCCACCAGTTCACGTTTATTTTAGTTTCTCACGCACACCTTTAATTAACTCAGTCGAACTGGGAGAAAAAGCTTTACTCAATAATCTTTCAATCACTGTGATGAAGATTCATCAACGTCACGTTTCCTGTTCGACTTTGGAGGATTCACAAAACAGTCGAGGTTTAGAATCGAAAATCATCGAAAATCAACCAAACCTGAGATTATTTCAAGTTTTACGACTGAAGTTAATTTCTGACCTGAAAATGTTAAAGGAAACTTCTCTAAACTTCTCCGACAGTCATTTGACATGAAAAAGCACTTTTTTGATCTTGAGATGATTGATTCCTGATTTTGGAACCAGATCTTCTGTGTATTTCACAGCTTTGATATAATGTTTGACTCTGAATAAAGGTTTTGTAATGGCTGCCTCTATTTTATTGAAATAGCTGTGATGTTTACATTGAGGTACAAACACAGATACTGCACGAAACTCGGCTGAAATTATTTTTTATTATGCTGCTACTTTATTATTTGCCACTAATGCTGTTAGTTTTAGTTTGGAGGTATTAGTATTGCAGACAACAACGTTTGTTACACAAATACTTTAATATTACGTCTATAATTTCCACTAGTCTTATTTCTAATGATGTTGCCACATGTTCAATTTACCACTATGCTACTTTCACTTCCATTTCAACTACAGCTGTTTGATCCCAGATGTCACTGTGGTGTCTGCGATGGGATGGTTTTGATACGCAGTGAGTGTACGGTGGCCGAGAGGGTTCGACGCTCTGCAAATTAAGAAAAAATACTTTGGGAAATGAATGAAGTCTGCTCCTCGTCAGTGAGGATTTAACACAGAGATTTGAACTACAGCAGGTTCATCAGTTTTCGGGGTCCCCCTGGAAACATTTCCGTTGTCGCTGTTTGCAGCAAGTTTCTGTATTTACATGTGTTGTGTGACTTTTTGCAGCTCGTGTCGTCGAATTGATGAAGCTGTTTCTTTAATTTACTCGTGTTTTCTCTATATGCATGTGTTTGCTTATATTGCAGTGCGCTGAGTTAATTATTATTATCATTAGTAGTAATAGTAGTTATTGTTATTGTCCTACTGTTAATGACACAGATACAGGAGCTGTTCTGTTTCTCTGTCGCAATTAATTAATGTTATGTCACATTTTAGAGCTGAAGAGAGAAAACATTTAATACTTTAATACACAAGGTGAGGGAGGGTCTGTTTAAGCTCTCTCTCTCCCTCCCTCCCTCCCCCTCCTCTCTCTCTCTCTCTCTCTCTCTCTCTCTCTCGGAGGAGGAGGATGTGTCTCCTCCTTGTTTCTTCATCATCATCTTTCATCATGAACTCTTCTTCTCTCTGACTTGCATCGACTCTCTCACCAGCAGCTGATCGTCCTCTGACCTTGTTCTCCTGCAGGAGACTCGTCTTCTCGTGAGTATTCTCATCTTCTCATCTCGCTCCTGAGGAAACGAGACAAATCCCCACAGATCGTGTTCCTGCTCATTTTCACGTCCAACCTGATTCACGACCAGAATCTCGTCCGTAAGATTTTAACACGCAGGAGAAACGGTGACGTTTCAGAAACATCACGATTAAAAATATAATAATTATAATAATTCAGCCCTGAGCCACGTTTCCGGTCGGACCAGTGTTAACGCAGCACCGACGTGGCTGTAGTCCGTTCTCCCGTTCGTCTCATATCCGCCAACAGAGAAAAGACTACAAGTCCCAGCTAAAGAGGCGGAAGTAGGGGCGAACCATGTTATCTCTGAAAACGTAGGATTTGGTAAAACATTCAAGGTTACAGAAGAATAAACGTGTAAAAACTGACTTTTGTTCAACTTGATGAATGAAGAACGAATAAAATCGTTGTTTTATTGTAGTTTTCACTAAATTGTCGTCAAATTAATATCATTCAATCGTTTTATCTGTTTACTTCACGCTTTAAATGAACTGTGACCGCAATGCGCATTTCTGTTTCGCTGTTTGGCGGCAGAGCGAAGAAAAGTGTTCCTGTTTTTATAAAAATACTTGAACTCTACTCTAGATGGAGGTGTTACTCTCTCACTCGGAGTATTTTTGTTACTGTACATTACGAACGCGAAGTTTCCGAGGAGCTTGAAGGCAGCACAGCTCTCCTCGGCGCACAGTGTGACGTCATCACCGAGGGACTCCCGACCAGCGGTTTGTCTTTGATCCGAGTCGAAAATAAAACTCGTCAACATGTTGATTTGTGACTTTGATCAACATGTTTCCAGACCGGAAGTCCAATGACGAGTCTTCGGCCTGCAGGGAGAAGTGAGTCCGTGTCCGCTGAGGTTTAAAATAAGATTCACGTTCCACGAAAACCTGCTGAGATTTAATAAACTCACGATCTTTGCGCGATATCTTTTCCACGTGACGCAGGTTTTAGGGTTCTTTGAATTGTTTCTGGTAAAGTTCAGTGTTAATTGAAAACAAGTCTGAATAAAAGTTCTCTAAAATCAGCTCAGTGAATAAGAAGCAACACAGAGAAAAGCCAGGAAGGTGTAATAATGATCATTCAAACCTACAACCAGATGTCTAGAACAGAATTAATATAAAAACATGATTCTTCTCCTTTTGTTTTGGTAATTATTAAGAAATACGTCCTTTTATTTCACTCAGGTTTTGTTCTTGAAGTCGTCTCCTTCTCATTTCTACTGAAATTTCATGTTAAATTAATGCAAATCTTGGTGAAAGTTTATAAATATGAAATAAACACAGAGAGACTTCATTATTACTGAGTGTTCATTATAATTCTAATCCACTCTTTTTAACGTCATGTTGCTTTTCACACATTGTGAGTGATTATAAACAGTATAAGTTAAATTCAAATTCTCCCCAAAGTTACTTTGGATGTGTTTTTTTCTTAACTCCTGTTTTCCTCCCCCCTAAGCCACCCCATGTTTCTTCGCCGGGTGAGCTCCTTCAGCTCCTCCTTCCTTCCCCACGCTTACTACCCTCCTCTCAGCAGCGCCTCCTTCACCTCCCCCCCACAAGTTATCCCGACTCCTCCTCCATGGTGGTCAGTGCAAGGATTTCCACCCTGGCTTCCGAGACCCCCCCTCACCCACCCAACGGCCCCTCAGGTTTTCACTGGCAGGACATTTCCTCCTCATCACATCAACGCCAGCGGTAGTTGGCGTTCGTTCTACACCTCTGCTGGCCTCCTGATGGAGCGGGCTGACAGAGATCGAGAGCCTCCTCATAAACGGAGGAAGAGTGAAGAGGAGAAGCGGCGCTATGATGAAAGACGAGGACACAGAGGAGGAGCAGGGGCAACCGGAGGGAAGGTTAATGATGGAAACGCAAAGAGGGAGCGACATCACCCGGATCCCAGGGTGGAGAGCAGCCCTCGACCGAACCATCACTTTAGAGAGGGAGGTCGGGACAAAGGGAAGAATGGAGGCGGAAGAGGTGTGAGCCGGGAAAACAGCAGAGATAAAGATGTGGAAAAGAATAAAACTGGGAATAGAGAGCGCACCGGTCCAGATGGAACCGTGACTCAACAAAGGAACAAACATCATCAAGAAGGACACAAAGATTCTCGACCTGCAGCTTCCAGAACTCAAACACCCAAAACTAAACCTCAACATGGTGAAGTTCCCACACACAAACCCAAACCCAACCCCTGGTTCAAAGAGAGAGGTGCAGAGGAGCAGGGAGTTCCTCACAGGAGAACAAAAGCACCAGAGGATCAGCTACGGGGCAGAGGTGGAGGCGGAGGTCCTTGGAAGACGCTTCATTCTCAGCCTTGCAGCAACACTCGTCCCCCAAACCCAGGGCAGGGAAGTAGAGATCACACTCAACCTCCTCCACCCGGAACATCTCCGCCTGTCGGACACCAGGACGCAGCCACACCGGTGACATGTATGTTCATTCTTTGAGGAAGCCTTTGACTGAAATATGATTCACTGATTATTCTGGGCTTGTTCTGTTTAAGTACAAGTTTAAGAGCCTTTGTTTAACAGTTAGACTGGAAACAGTTGAGCGGGATTATGAATATAGAGCCGGAGCTTTTGATTTTTGTTATTCATCAAATTCTAGTCAGTGACTCGGACATAAGCCTCCTGATCTGAGATCAAATCTATAAACTCTTGTGTTAATCCTTCACTGCTCCCTCTCTTCAGCTCTTCAGAGACACTGGGAGACCTCTCCCGCTTGCAGGACGTTCCCTCAACCACCAGGGGACAGCACAGTCTTTGACTTCTCAGTGATGAGCTACAACATCCTGTCTCAGGAGCTGCTGCAGGACAACGTCTACCTGTACAGACACTGTGACCCCGGCGTCCTGCCCTGGGAGTACCGGCTGCCCAACCTGCTGGCAGAGATTCAGCAGCACGACGCTGACGTGAGTGGATCCGATCACACTTCACTGGTCCTCTCCACATGAGATGAGAACCTGAACATCACACACACACAACCTGGATTCAAGAGTTTGATGGAAACTTTTGTTTTTTCTTTTCTTTAGATTCTGTGTCTGCAAGAAGTCCAGGAGGATCACTATGAGAACCAGATTAAACCTGCGCTGCAGAGGCTAGGTACTGTGTGTGTGTGTGTGTGTGTGTCCTCTAAAACTCATGTTCAACTTTTCAGTGAATAAATGAACCTTCTAGAAGAATATACAAATATATTGTGTGAAATAATAAATCAGGCGCATGCATATAGACTGTAAATAAAGATGGACGACGCTTCACCACTTCCTGTCGTTTTAAAAGAAAGAGTCGGAGCTGCGGTATAAAGGTCCTGCTGTCAATCAAGGTCTATGTCCAATCCACTAACATGGAGGGGGTGCTGTTTGTGACCTGCTTGCAGCCAGCCACCAGGGGGCGATCCAATGTTTTGACTTCATGTCGTCCATCTTTTACGTACAGCCTGTTGTTGTGCACCGGTGTGTGCTCTTATAGACTCCTCCGTGTGAATCAGGTTACCAGTGTGAGTATAAGAAGCGGACAGGAAGTAAACCAGATGGATGTGCCGTCATCTTCAAATCATCCCGCCTCTCCCTCGTCTCCTCCCATCCCGTTGAGTTTTTCCGCCCCAGCGACGCCCTCCTCGACAGGGACAACGTGGGATTGGTTGTGCTCCTGCGACCCAACAATGTCGTCTGCAAGTCCGATCCCTCTGGTTTCATCTGTGTGGCCAACACCCACCTCCTGTACAACCCGCGCCGCGGTGACATCAAGCTGGCTCAGCTCGCCATCCTGTTGGCCGAGATCAGCCGGCTGTCCCGCCTCCCAGATGGCTCAACCAATCCGGTGCTGCTCTGCGGGGATTTCAACTCAACACCCTGGAGTCCGCTCTACAGCTTCCTGACCACAGGCGGCCTGGACTACAGAGGACTGCAGATCGGCATGGTGTGACACACACACACACACACACACACACACACACTTTTAATAAACAAAACAATTGGTCAATTATTTGAAAAATAATGTGACTCTTGATTAGATCTAAACAATAATAATTTGTGTGTGTGTGTGTGTGTGTGTGTGTGTGTGTGTGTGTGTGTGTAGGTGTCTGGTCAGGAGAACATTCCCAGAGGTCAGCGTCTCCTCACGTCTCCGATCTGGTCTCACAGTTTAGGAATCAACCTCAAGTGTCAGTACGAGAACAAACTCTCAGCTGAGTCCTGCTCCGACAGAACCAGTCCTTCAGGTAAACTCACCCTGCTGCTAGTTCGGTTTAGTTTAGTTCAGTTCAGTTGAGTTTGGCTAAGTTCAGATTGTTTGAATCTAGTTTTCAGTTAATTAGGTTTAGTTGACTTTGTTTTTATGTTGAGTTTAATTGGTTTAGTTTTATTAATTTATTTCTTAGTTAGGTTCAGTTGATGTGAGTTTAAGTTGTAGTTTAAATCAAGTGCGTTGTTGAGCTTCACCTCCGTGTCTGTCTCAGCCGTGGAAGGAGCCATCTCTAATCTGACCGTCGAAGATCTCGTCAACAAAACTGCTGCTTCTGCTTTTAACAGGTAACGTGTGACATCACTCACAGGTTCACGTGTCAGTTTGTCTCAAATGACAACGGCTGTTAAGTGTGTTAACTCAATATGAAACGTGTGTGTGTGTGTGTGTCTTTAGAGCGAAGATCGAGCACAGCCTGAATCTGAAGTCTTCTTATCAGCACCGCCTGATGCATGATGGGAGACCTGAGATCACCACCTGTCACTCCCGCACCGCCATAACTGTGGATTACATCCTGTTCACCCCCGGTACACACACACACACACACACACACACACACACACACCTGTTCTGTCCTGAATCATTTTTTATTTTCCTGCAAATAAGAAACATTATATTTTCTACTCAAGAGCATCAGCGTTTAAAGTCGACGTCATAGCAGCAAAACGACGAATAGAATTAATCAACAACACAAGACGAGTCCGTCTCAGATTCAGATTCTCTTCAGTTTCGTGGTTTTTACTCAGACAATAGTCAGGTTGCATTTCTCCTCATTTCTGTCCCCGTTTCTTTCCGTCCTTGGAAGAATTCTCCGCCTCCCCTTCGTGTCCCGGTGTCCGAGGCCTCGAGCTGCTGGGCAGACTGTCGCTGGTCGGCCAGTCCGAGCTGGAGGAAGTCAACTGCCTGCCCAACCCGCGTCACTCGTCCGACCACCTCCCTCTCCTCGCTCGCTTCCGCTTTCGGCTCTGACCTGGGAAATCATCGGGGCAGCCGATCAGAACTGCTCTCATGATGCGACGCGTAAAACAGGATTAGAGACAGTTTTTCGCCAAGATCACTGTGAAGCATGTGGTGCACGTGCAGTATTTTGATTGGTGAGTTACTGTTCATGCGGACATTTTCACGCCCAAGAAGAAGGTTGATCCACACGGTGACGGAATCTGCACAATACCCACCACGGTGTTGAAGGACAAAAGCTTTTAAATGCAGAAATACAAGAGATGTAATTATGTCGAACACTGATGTTTCCGTTTTGAACATTGTGGGTGTGGATCGTCCTTTTAAACAAGTTGAAAGTTTACACAGTTCTAATAGTTGAAGGTTTGAGTTTTGAATTGAGGTTTATTATTAAAAATGTTGTGTTTATTACGATTAATAATTGATCAACGGTCACGTGGATTCTTTTCCCAGATTTTGGAAGCGTCCTCAACAATCGTCATTCGTTTTATCTAATTCTTTACACATATATATATATTTATATAGAATCAGTCCCACTACAGGAAACCAGGAAAACATTTATTGAACCTATTTGTTGTTTTCTGTCAGGATGTGAATTTACGAAGGGACAGATTTAATCTTAAATATTTTAACACTTGAAGATAAACTGCTGCTGGTGAGGAAAGCGACTTGATTGGTGGATTGAAAGTCTGACGGACATTTTGCTTCATTTCACACTTGAACATAATCGACAAACAACACGGATGGAAATATATTTTTCTATGTTTTGGGAAGAAACATTGTTTTCCAGTTTGTAAATAAAGAACATTTTTACATGTGGCTGCGGTTCAGCGTCGAGTTTGGTCTGTTTGACTCCAGCATCTTCACACTGTGAATTTATCACTGCTCATTTATTTGCTGATATTTCGAAGTGTGTGAAACAGGAGACGATTCTTCTTCTTGTGCAGTTTTGAGTGAATTACTGTGATACAACTTGTTTTGACCAAACTTGGCTGTAACACACGAACTACCAATACCTAGTTGTGTCGTTGTGTGGACAAAAAACATATACACAAATTCTTCACATACACACTAGTGAGAAGTTACAGGAAGTGTACTGGCAGCAATGTACTTGTTGTCAACGAGTATAAGAGCTGTAGTTCTTTGTGGAATAAACAGAACGTTCCACTGCAATTCAGTCTTACACACTTCTATCAGAGCAGTCGCCCTCACAACATACCTCACAATATACCTCACAATACCTCAGAATATACCTCACAATATACTTCACAATACACATCACAACACACCTCACAACATACCTCACAGTATACCTCAGAATATACCTCACAATACCTCACAATATACCTCACAATATACTTCACAATATACCTCATAATACACCTCAAGATATACCTCACAACACACATCACAATATACCTCACAATATACCTCACGATACCTCACAATATACCTCACAGTATACTTCACAATACACCTCACAGTATACCTCACAATACACCTCACAATATACCTCACAGTATACTTCACAATACACCTCACAATATACCTCACAGTATACCTCACAATACACATCACAACACACCTCACAATATACCTCACAATACACATCACAACACGCCTCACAATACACCTCACAGTATACCTCACAATACACCTCACAATATACCTCACAGTATACTTCACAATACACCTCACAATATACCTCACAGTATACCTCACAATACACATCACAACACGCCTCACAATATACCTCACAAGACACCTCACAATATACTTTACAATACACATCACAACATAGCTCACAATATACCTCACAATACACCTCACAGTATACCTCACAATACACCTCACAGTATACCTCACAATATACCTCACAATACCTCACAATATACCTCACAGTATACTTCACAATACACATCACAACATAGCTCACAATATACCTCACAGTATACCTCACAATATACCTCACAATACCTCACAATATACCTCACAGTATACCTCACAGTATACCTCACAATACACCTCACAGTATACCTCGCAATATACCTCATAATACACCTCACAACATACCTCACAATATACCTCACAATATACCTCACGATACCTCACAATATACCTCACAGTATCTCACAATATACCTCACAGTATACCTCACAATACACCTCACAACATACCTCACAGTATACCTCACAATACACCTCGCAATATACCTCACAACATACCTCACAATATACCTCACAATATCTCACAATATACCTCACAGTATACCTCACAATACACCTCACAACATACCTCACAATATACCTCACAATATCTCACAATATACCTCACAGTATACCTCACAATACACCTCACAGTATACCTCGCAATATACCTCATAATACACCTCACAACATACCTCACAATATACCTCACGATACCTCACAATATACCTCACAGTATACCTCACAATATACCTCACAGTATACCTCACAATACACCTCACAGTATACCTCACAATACACCTCACAGTATACCTCGCAATATACCTCATAATACACCTCACAATATACCTCACAATACACCTCGCAATATACCTCACAACATAGCTCACAATACACCTCGCAATATACCTCACAACATACCTCACAATACCTCACAGTACACCTCACAGTATATACCTCACAGTATCCTATAGAAACTGTGTTTACTTGTTAGAACAGATCAAATCTTTATCGTGGGTGATTTCAACATTCAGTTGATCAAACTGTGAACAAATGTAAAGAACTGCTTCCTTCTACACTTCCCTCTCAGCCATGTGTCAGTACAGTACAGGAAAGTATTCACAACTTTACTCCCACACTAGTTGATAACTTTATTAATAGAACAGCAGCCTCATTACAAACGACCCTTGACGCTGCCTCCTGCTAAAAAAGAAGAAGGTCAATCAGAGGAGATCAGCTCCGTGGTATAATTCTCAAACACGTGTTTTAAAACATCACAGAAGCTGGAGAGGAAGTGGCGTTCCACCAGTCAGCATGACTTTCACCGAGCCTGGAAGGAAAACCAGATGAATCACAAGAAAGCACTCAGAAATGCCAGAACCTCTTATTATTCACTATTAATCGTCTCAAGAACATCAAGGCCTGGATGAGCCAGAACCTCTAACTTCTAAATTCAGACGAAACTGAGGTTGTTGTAATTGACCCTAAACATCTCAGAGAAACAGTGTGTTGTGTTCTGTCGGCTCTGTTTTCACGTTCTTCTTCACTTCTATCTCTTTGTTTTCAGGTGCGTTGCTGCTACGTTTCAACCACGAATCCATTTTTGTTGATTTCGTCGTCCCGAATTGAAACTGGCTTCATCACAGTGAACAAGTATCCGAAGTATCCCTAGGGGTACTAGTACCCCCATTTGAGAATCACTGACCCACAGTAGTGTGAAGTTTTCTTTTAACGTTTCATTTCCATGCTCATGTTCAGGAGTTCATGTAAAAGCCTTTGTGTCCAGAGGGGGGTGCTGTGAGGGAACTAGTTGTGCAGCGTGAGGAACAGGAACCTCACGTCCATGTCACTGTTTCTCCTCAGATGAATTCATGTGATAAATGATATATTTTCTTTTGTAAAGTTCATTATTTACTTTATAACCGACCAAAGATCAGATGCTTGTTGTTGAGTTTTATGGGGATTTTGTTGTTTCTTTGTTTGTGTGTTGACAACAACAGTTTTCATTAGAAAGCCTGGACACATTTCTGTCTTTCTCTCTCTGTGGTTTTGCAGCTTCTTGTTTCTACACTGAAATGACCTGTGATGCTCGTCACTCTGAATGATGGGTACATTTATCTTCACACACAGTGACGTGACTGTTAAAGATGGGACCATATATGACAATGACTCTGAGACAAGACGGACGGTTACTTCTTCATTTACTTTATTGCATCACCAGCAAACTGAGGTAAATCCACAGGAAGGAAGAAGTGCTACACAGGAAGTAAACGCCACATTTCACTTTTTGCTGAGAAACGAAGCAGAGAAGAGAAAAGAGAAAGAGGAACAATGGATGAAATCAAATGGATTAAAATGTCTTTACTTCTGCTGCTGATTCCGTTTACAGGTAAGAATAAATCCACTTCTAAGATGTTCTCAGTTTGAATAATCAGAATGAATCCAGATAGTTTGGTGTTTGTTTTTAACACAGTTCAGTGAAGAGGTTCACTCATGTTGTGGCAGACTTTCATCAGAGTGACAGACCAGAAGTAAAGGAAGGACCAGACGTAGAAAGTCCTCAGATCATCTCACACCTTGTTTAACGAGAAACTTTTGGGATTTTCTGATTTAAAGCCACAATAAATCTTGGTCTTGATGAAGAAACTGGTGATTGTCTCTTTTTATGACTTGGTTTGTGTTAGAACTGGGTTTGTTTGTTCTTTCATTGATTTACCTCCACTCAGGACGTTATATGTTCGTTGACTTTGTCTGTTAATTCGCGGGAAACACAAAAACTACCAGATGGACGATCGTGAGACTTGGTGGACGGATGCGCTGGGTGGTGCGGATCCAGGATTTTTCACTTTCTTTAACGATGAAAAAAGTCTGGCACATTCAGAGGACTGATATTTATGAGTACTCTGATATTGTAGTTGTGTATATTTGTGTACTGGATCATTCCTCATATTTGGTTCTGCTGTGTATTGCTCACTGTCTAATTGTGGTTATTTCCTCTAATTTGAGTCTCTTGCTCCGTCTACTGTGATAATGAGCTGATGATGTCACTTCCTCAGCCTCGTTCCTCCTTTACTTCTAGTTCGTCCCCTGATCAAAGCCAGTGTGCTGCAACATGTAGCTGCATCTTTACGCCTCTGCACCAACAACATTCAGGAACACCTTGAGGGGAGTTCCTTCAACTGTGGTACAAACATTCAGTTCAACACAAGGATGAACTGATGAGACGTAGGTCGTCCATCTCAAGTCTGAATTTCTTCAAATTTTGACCAGTTCTCTCCTCGAATGAGAAACGAACTGATTAGATTTCGGTGATCAAGGGTCAGAGTGACCTCATGAGTCTGGAAAAAAATACGTAGTCTGAAACTGGACTAGTTGGCTGAGGCCTTCAAATGCAGGGCGATAACTGTAGTTTATTGTTTTCAGGTTTATCTGCTCAGTCGTGCTCCATTCTTAATTTACAACATTACGTCTAAAATAATCCTCACTCTCATAAGTGTATGAAAATATCAGTCTTTCTCTTAGTTTAGTTTAATTGGTCCTGTCTCTCTCTCATTTCCTCCACAGCACCAGCTGCCCAATATTCCTCCGTCATCGTCAGAGCTGGAGCTGAAGTCATTTTGCCTTGTGAACCTGTGACAGAGGATCATGTTAACTGTGGAGCTACTATCTGGTTCTTCAGGGAATCAAAGTGGACTGGAGAAGTAAACCTGGTTCACGATGGGCAGCTCGACACATCTGTGATTTCCAAATCTAAAGCAGACAGAATACGTCTTGCTGCAAACTGTTCTCTGGTTATCAGGGAGGTCACAGTCGAGGATGCTCGTCTCTACCTCTGCAGAAAGTCTGACCAGACAAAACAAATACAGACAGACCATGTGTTTTATTTGTCTGTTGTCACCAGTGAGTAAAAGAGTCTCTTCATAAAAACATTCTGATCATTCTGATGGAGATAGTTTCACTCATGTTCTCTTTCTCTCACAATATCTCCATCATCACCAGTGACTGAGCAGAAGAGAAGTGATGAGGTGACGTTGAACTGCTCTGTGTCGACATATAAAGCCTGCAGGGAAGTGAAGTGGCTGTTTATGAATAAAGATGTGGATGAAGACAACAAGGATCTGAACACATCACAGTCTGACTGCTCAGCCACTGTGAGCTTCTCAAAATCCAGTTTTGTTCACACGACAAAGGACGATAACTTATTCAAATGTAAAGTGAACGATGGACACAAAGAGGAAGAGTTTGCCTTCATCCCTCCATCATCAGGTGAGAAAACACAGAACACCATGAACTGCTCCTGATCCAATCAATTCATTTGTTCATACGTTTCTTTTTCTTAAGAAGGAAAGAACAAAGAGAAGACAACAACCCCAGGAGGTAGTGAATATTTGGTGCACCTCTCATTCATCTCTGTGCTGCTGATGTTGATTGATTTAAAGACATGTTGAAAACGTGTAAAAACAGGATGTTGGACTGAGCAGAAAACTCAACTCTTGTCTTTCTGTTTTCCATGGGCTTTTGGATTATTCTCCACGTTAACATGATTTAACGTCACCACCAGTAAAACACATATTCTCTACCTTTGCAGGTGCAAAACTAACGCTCCCTGAGTTCAGTGCCACTTAATGTCCTTCTGCTGCCTCTAGAAAACAAAGCAACAAAAAGAGACAGCATTAATGTTAGCTATAGCTCAGAACGCCTATGTGAGCTTCTAAATCAGCTTTGTAATTTAAATGAAGTGCTGCGTCAAACAATGATATCTCGTACTGTGTGCTGATGCAGTGAGCAGTTGTGAATAAGACAAAGATAGTTACTGACCCTAATGATATTCAAATATTCAACTCTTGTTTCTCGTCCTTCTTTCTCTTCTTGTCATCCAGGCATCTGCAGTTGAACATGTCCGGGCAAATTAGGCCGTGTACTCAACTTTGAAAAAGTTTAGAGTTGAAACTCACCATGTAGACAAGTTGGGCGAACTTAATATTTCTCTACAGTGAAGTGAACACAGAAATATTCATTTAAAAGTGCTAAACACAAAAGTTAACACCTTGCTCTTCATATTAATTTTGTCCAACTTTGTACAATAAGTTGTCAACTGACTAAAACATGTTCATGTAACAAACTTAATTATTTATTCTGATAATCATCTTTATTTTAAGTGATTTACTAACCACATTCATCATTTCTTACAGTGTACGTAGTCTGAAACTGGACTAGTTGGCTGAGGCCTTCAAATGCAGGGCGATAACTGTAGTTTATTGTTTTCAGGTTTATCTGCTCAGTCGTGCTCCATTCTTAATTTACAAAGTTACGTCTAAAATAATCCTCACTCTCATAAGTGTATGAAAATATCAGACTTTCTCTTAGTTTAGTTTAATTGGTCCTGTCTCTCTCTCATTTCCTCCACAGCACCAGCTGCCCAATATTCCTTCATCATCGTCAGAGCTGGAGCTGAAGTCATTTTGCCTTGTGAACCTGTGACAGAGGATCATGTTAACTGTGGAGCTACTACCTGGTTCTTCAGGGAATCAGAGGAGACTAGAGACGTAAACCTGGTTCACTATGGGCAGCTCAACACATCTGTGATTTCCAAATCTAAAGCAGACAGAATACGTCTTGCTGCAAACTGTTCTCTGGTTATCAGGGAGGTCACAGTCGAGCATGCTGGGTTCTACTTCTGCAGAAAGTCTGACCGGACAGGACAAATAGAGACAGACCATGTGTTTTATTTGTCTGTTGTCACCAGTGAGTAAAAGAGTCTCTTCATAAAAACATTCTGATCATTCTGATGGAGATAGTTTCACTCATGTTCTCTTTCTCTCACAATATCTCCATCATCACCAGTGACTGAGCAGAAGAGAAGTGATGAGGTGACGTTGAGCTGCTCTGTGTCGACATATGAAGCCTGCAGGGAAGTGAAGTGGCTGTTTATGAATAAAGATGTGGATGAAGACAACAAGGATCTGAAGACATCACAGTCTGGCTGCTCAGCCACTGTGAGCTTCTCAAAATCCAGTTTGGTTCACACGACAAAGGACGATAACTTATTCAAATGTAAAGTGAACGATGGACACAAAGAGGAAGAGTTTGCCTTCATCCCTCCATCATCAGGTGAGAAAACACAGAACACCATGAACTGCTCCTGATCCAATCAATTCATTTGTTCATACGTTTCTTTTTCTTAAGAAGGAAAGAACAAAACAGCTCCAGGAAACAAAGAGAAGACAACCACCCCAGGAGGTAGTGAATATTTGGTGCACCTCTCATTCATCTCTGTGCTGCTGATGTTGATTGATTTAAAGACATGTTGAAAACGTGTAAATACAGGATGTTGGACTGAACAGAAAACTCAACTCTTGTCTTTCTGTTGACAGACTGGTGGCGGTACATTCGTCTGGCTGTGGGTTTAGCCACAATCGTTATTCTGGTTGTGATTGTCGTTAGATGGAGAAGAAACAAAGGTGGGAACATTCACAGATGAAACTAGAATGTCACTTATAGAGTTTGTATCTCCACCAAGGCCCGACAGTCTTCTGAAACCACAATTCAATCCTCTACATCTGGATTTGTATTTGGAGCTGCATCAATTTCACACTCATAAATATCAGTCCTGTAGAAATGCCTGATTTATAAATAAAGGTCATAAAATCAATGAAAACTTCTCACAATGTTAAAGAAAGTGAAAAAAGAAATCCTGGAACAGCAACTCATCTTTGTTTGTGTGTGATCCTGCAAACTATAGACACACAAACAGACGCAGATGAAAACACGACCTTCTCGGCGGAGGAGACAAAATGTTTTGATGAAGCTGATTCTTCCCTCTGCGAGGCTAACTCTCCTTTTTCTGTCGTCTCAGGGAACAAAACGCAGACGGACGAAAACACGGTCAGTTATAAAGCTGAAAAATCAGATGTACAGAAGCAACGTTTCTGGTCCCTGGTTTTCAGATTCTACAGTTAAAATAGAAAATCAGAGAGAAATGAAAAGCTTTTGTCAACATGTGTGTTTGTTGTCTTCTGTGAAGCACATTGAAATACACTAACCTGTATGAAAGGTGCTATACATTGACTGATTGATTGATTGTATATCCTATAGATCCGGGGTGGTGATGATGTAGTGACCTACAGCACTTCTCCTGGACCCTCAGCTGATCCCAGCCTCTACGCCAACGTCACAATCAGACCAGTAGAGTAACATTTGACATCGATATTATTTTAGGAATCATTTGTTCCAGCTTTCTGCCGTGAAAACAAAGTCACTCTTAATAATAGTTGTGATTGTCATTAAAAGAGAAACAAAGGTGGGAACATTGATTTAGTTTCAACTGCTGCCAAGGCCAGTCTATAAAGTTTTATATTTGAAGTCACTTTTATGGTGTGGACTGGATTGAACCAGTGTTCAGCCATTTTATTGATTCTTGTAGTGGGTCGTTCCAAAACCTGGAATATTTGATCCTGTGTCTTCATGTTCTTCTGCTCCAGCTGTTACTCTTATACATTACAATGGTGAAGTGTTATTTGTATGATGATATGAATGATTGTATTTGTATGAACCAATGTGTTGTAAAAAAACGTTTTGCCAGAAGGGGGAGCTGTAAGTTAAGTTACTGCTGCAATGTTAAAGTAATAATAATAATAATAAGATGGTATATTTTCATAGAGATATTGTACGTTTAGCTGTTATACACATGTTAGTGTTTTATGCTGTGATGAAAATCCTGCAGGTTGATACTCGGAGGTTTGAGCTGTTTGAGTTTTTAAATGATGTTGATTTACATGCAACAAGATGAAGCTTCCCCACCTCAGTGAATATCAGTGTTTATAACAACATTTAGTGCTTTGATTAAACCTGATGATCTGTTTGTATCTTGTGAGCTGTTCGGACTGACTCTGTTTTGAGTTAACCATAACGTAAACCTAATTCTAACCCTTTAACCAGGTCTTAACCTCTAAACAGTCCATTAAAGGTGGGTCAGAAAGTGAGGACCAAAATGTCCTCACTTCGTAGGTTGTAGACTCTAACTGGTCCTCACAAAGATAGCAGTACAAGAGCACACACACACACACTGTGAGCTGCTGCAGCGATGAGAAATAAAGGATTATTTCTGCCTCCACGTGTTCGTCTAAACTCACACAACCTCTCACATCTGCAGCGGAACGTCAGAAGATTATTTTATCAGAAGCCAGGCGTGTGTGTGTACAGGACTGTCATCTCAAGGCGAAGAACATTTTGCAAATCCTTCGTCACACTGTTTGTCTCCTCATCTTCCTCTTCTTGTTGAACACTGTAGAGAACAGTCTTCTGGCACCTGAGCTACATGTGAGAGTTGAATGTTTTAATACATAAACTGTGTATTAGCCTTGTTAGGCATCAAAAAATCATATAGAACCTCAGAGTATAGAACAGCGAAGAAAAATGTCACAAAACGCAACAAAATCTTTGTAATAAAGATGTCACAACAACGACATGTAAACTTAAACCAAATGTGAAAAAAACATTGTAAGAATGCCATTAAAAATTTTAAAGCATCACAAAGAGAAAAAAATAAAATTCCACATTAAACATCAAAGCCAACCCTAAAAAAAACGACAGAAAAAATGTTGTGAATAATTTACAAGAATGTGACAAAATTATATCAAAACATCACAATGTCATTAAAGTGTCACAAACACAAAATAAAAAACGTCTCAGACACGTCATAAAGAAATACCACAAAAATTTTATTTCATATTTCACAAAAAATTCTCCAATTACATTAAAACACAACAAAAAATATCATGTTATCGTAAAGTCAAGATGAAACTCGGCCACCAGCTCCTGAGAAACGCTTTTTACTCCCCGAAGAACCGGATTCATGATTCTGACACACGACAATGTGAAGAAAGAGAAAAACACGGAGATAAAAACATAGATCCTTTATTCACGTGCTGCTTCAGTTGTTGATAAAAACTGTTGAAACTGTAACAGAGTTATAATAGTTATATCGACTCGGGGCTCACGGCTCCTCCCACTGTTCCAAGCCACACAAGTTTAACACTGAACAGCACTAATGAGCTCAGCTCTGTTACAGTGGTTAAGAGTTCGATTCCCACAGAGCGCCACAAGCACGTCTCATTACATTTCTCAAGAGTTTGACAGAAGGCTGCTGTCCCTTTTGTTCCTCGCAGCAAAGACACAATCGTAACACAACAGGCGAGAAGAGGGGAAACAAAAAGTACATTTGCTGTCACAGGATAAAATCTGAAGAAGGAAACAGTTTTGTGGAAGAAGTTTAGGAAGAAGCTGCGAAATAAGCAGGGTGGTGAAATGATTACACGATGCACACGGGCACAAATCCTCCAAACAACACACAGCAAAGTCAAAACATGAAACAAAGACATGAAAGCAACGCTGCTGAGGCACTGGAAGTTTTTAAATTCAAATACTGACGACATGTTTCTGAATTTGGTTCAGCTTTAAGAGAAGCAAAAAGGTGTCAGGCTAATTCAAAGCTACGTGAATACAAAATGTGAAATTTTATATGTGGCTTTTTTTTGTCCAGAACATCAACAACCTTGTTTGGGCAAAATTAATTTAACTTTTTCGCACTAAAATCCTAAAAGTATATTATTGAAACATCAAAGGAGAGATCAAAGAACTTTGTGCTCAGTTAAAGTTTTCCGTGTTAATCACCATAGATTTCAGTTCATCACAGTTCAGTGAATTCAGGACGGAGCTGAGAAACATGATTCAGCACTTTTTTTTAAATGTTCTCGCTTCTCATTCAAAATCAAAATTTACAATCAATGAATCAAAACCAAAATATTCAAAACGTAAAGTTTCAAACATAATCTGATGAAGAAAAACAAAAAGGAAACATTCAATTCAATAAATTGTCAAACGCAGACGTTTCCATTCCAGACTTAAATTAAAAACAGTGGCTACATTGAGTGTTTCAGTGTCTGAGTCCTCACTGAGCAGTCCAGTCCTTGCTGTTTGTCTTCATGCTCATATTTGTGCATCGAGAGACATTAGTGAAGTTGAGGCTGTTGGTAACTTGATAACGGTTGAACCTCAGTTTGTAAAATACATGAAGTCGGTCAGAAAATGTTCCATTCTTTAAAAAGAGTTCTCCAGGATATGTTGCTTCTCCAACATTAAAAACAAATTGAATGTCCATTTTTGTTTGTCCCCGAAAAACAACTCCTAAATACTCGGAAAGCAAAGCGGCTTTATGCTTTTTTTTCCGATGCTAACATCACGAAGCCGTTAGAAATAATTTACAGTACAAATATTATCACGTTGAGCTGGTTGCTTTGTGCTCTGGTCCTCTGCTGGTCAAACATCAGAAACATGAAAAATATTTTTCCTCACAGCACCTTGAATCAGTGATTATGGCTCAGGCTGCACAGAGCGAGAGATTATTTTATAAACTGTGGAGAGAAGAATTACTCTTAATGACGGAGAATCATTTCTGTACAGATGTTTAAAATGTGGTTGGTTTCTGCCTCGATTGAGCCACAAACACTTTCCACCGTAGTTTGAACTGAGGAAGACTTTGATTTTAGTTCTTTGTCACGACCTCGAACACAACGCGTGCATAGCTTATTGTTGAACCAAAAAGCTCGGTGAAAAATGTTGGTAGTTTCCAGATGAGAATAAAACAACACTTGTTCTGAAACATTCAAATGAAAGTAACAAAACTATCAAATTATTACAAACTCTAAAATCCTCCTGATCAAAGTTTTACAGGTATGAGAGATTATAAAGCTGCGACAGGAAGGATTTATTAAAACACAGTTTACGTCCGTTTAAATTACAAAGTTCCTGCTGCAGCTTCATCCATCAGAGAAAATCTTCATCTGTAGTTTTGGGATAAAAAAGATTTTAGTTTGAGTGAAAACTGCAGAAGTCAGCCGTTGTTTTTCCAAGTATGTCAAAGGCAGAGTTTTATTATCCGTTCAGAAGTTAAACCTCCAGAGGAAGTCTCCCCCCCCCCCCGTTTGTTTGTGAACAAGATTTCACAAAAACTGCAGAACAGATTTCAACAAAACTAGATGGAAGGATGTGATTTGAGTCATGAAGGAACCAATTAAAATCTGGTGAAGATCTCGATCAGGGGGCGGAGCCAGGATGTTTATTTGGAAAAATCTGTTCAATTTAAGGAACTGTTGGGCTTCAGTGTGGGTATGAGTTCTACTGAGTTATACTGGAGTTAAATGTTGGATTCAATCTGAATCAAAACCCCAACTTTCTTCCCTCAAGAGGCACATGAGCAAGGCATCTACCTTCATTCTGTGGACACAGCTGGTCAGGGACCAGCAGGGGGGGACTGTGGTTGCACCATGGATATACTATAAAGATGGACGACATGTCATCACTTCCTCCCATTATCCAGAAATTAAGCCAGGATATCCTACCTTGGCCCAACTGCTAACATGGAGGAGGTTTTTTTTTTTTTTAAACTATACTGCACCCAGCCACCAGGGGGCAATAGAGATGCTTTGGCTTCACTTTTAGGAGCTGTCCTGTCGTCCATCTTTGTATACAGTGTACAGTGGAGATACGGTACATTATGTACATAATACAGTAGGTAGTACAGTGGGTAGTACAAGGTATAATACATGTACAGTATGTGTTTGTATCAGACTAGTTCAAATCAGGAGAATCCAGAAAAACAGAGCTGCATTCATGTGATTGTGTTTGAACGATTCTAATGACACATCGTGCGTATGAGTGTGACCAGTTCTGAACGGACTCTCATAGGTCACTTGGTACCGAAGCTGATTCATCGAGCTGCTCTGGATTTCCTCACTCTTGTTTTTCTCTTGTGCTGATTTGAACATATGATTCAAAACTCCTGTAACACTTTGACCTCTTTACGTTTTTAGTTTGTTCAAACAAAACGGAGACGATCTTCATCCTCATGCTGCAGATTTACGGTCGTGTCCTTTGACTCAAAATCACAATCTTCTATCTTCGGAGTGTAGATTAAAAAAATGACAAATCTCAGCTGATCTCAGACCAGCTCTGCCATGTTGGCGTCCAGCTGTGGTTATGTATTCAGAGGAGCAGAGGAAACGAGGGAGGGAGAGAGGGAGGTTTGCCGCAGTGCTCTAATGATCCTCTCCTCACTCTTCTCTCCTTCTTCCTGAAACTCTATCGACTCTGCCTCTTTGATTTTCCTGCACACCTTATTGAACCTCTTCCTTATTCTCAACTCTTCCACTCTGATCGATGGAGTCGATCTCATCTAAATATGATGGTACATTAATGTGAACAAATGATATCGGGACACGACGGATCTCAACCTTTGGAAATTTAGAAATAAATAGTCTGCTGAACTTCTTCAATCCGAGTGTTTCAGGCTGAAATGTGTAAAAAAAAAAAGCTCTCAGGCTGTGATGAAGCTGTTGTCGTGGATCCACGGCGACTAAACAGGCAACCGAGCTCTTCTTGAAATCTAAAAAAATGTTCTTCCTCTGAAAGCTCAGAAAAGCACTTGTGTTCATCTTCCACCCTTTTCAGAGCTGCAGTGTCTCGTCTCCTAAAAGTGCTGATGGACGGGACTGAAGACGTCTCGGACAGGAAGGGAGGGGCTCAGATGCGGATCTGGTAGCCGTCGTTGAGCGTGCTGAGCTCTGGAGGTTTTCTCTCCACGGAGGCCGGCCTGAAAGACAGCAGAGGATCAGACACAGTGAAGAAGAAGAACTTCATGATGAGAACACCTTTTACACTTCAGAGCGTTTTCATTTGAAAAATCCACTCCTCTCTTTTCTGTTTGTGCAGCTAACAGCCACCGGAGGCGTTTAATCGCGCTGCTGAAATGACCCGGTGCCGTTGAGGAGTCCGTGCTCTCAGCTGTTTAAACCAGCAGCTGATTATTACTCCGTCTCTGCTGCAGCGACAACATGTTGTTAAGTGCTCGGCTGATAACAGTAATAGCTTTTTAAGGACCACGCTCAAGTGGTTCAAAGTGGCAATGTGCTGTTCCGCTCATCATTTACACCGTTTCTCTGAAGTGATGAAACGACCGAAGTTTTAAAAAGATTGAAATAAGCCAGAGGCAGAAACTAATTTAAAGAAACTTCTCCTCAGTTCACACAAACGTTAATTCAACACAAAAAGAAGAACGACTTCTCTCTGACCCGTGGGTTTCTATTTACCTGCAGATACAAAACTGTTGTGACTTAAGATTAAACTCTGCAAAGACCAAACAGTCCCAAACCAATAAAACAATGTAGACCAGGAATCATAATTTCTATTTCAGAAAAATGAATGAATGGGTTTCCACATCAAAACTCTGCGAGCTACTGTGATGAATATTTGACCTATTTTTAGAGAAACCAGAGAAATGTTTCCTTGTCTGGAAAACACCTTTTTAATTTCCATAAGGAGAGAAACATGGACCAGAGGCTGAGAGTGACGTGTTCCTACTTGTCGTACTCAAACTTAGTTTAAGTTCCACAAAGTTGGTAAAACAAACTCAAATAAACGCTAAGAAAATGCAAATATGACTTTAACTTTAAAATGTTGTTATGGCTGAATTGAATTCTGAGAAGATTTGACATTAAATAGAGAGTCCTCTCTTTGTGTTGCTGTTTTCAAACACAAACACAAACACACATCTGAATGATGAGGCCGACAGAGCGTCTTGTAATAAAGGTCATCACAGAGTCACGTCAAACTGCAACACCGGGAACGTCAGTAATTCTGGTGCTGTGTGTGTGCGTGTGTGTGTGTGTGTGTGTTGGGACTCTGCAGTGCAGCCAGGCTGCAGCTGTTGTCCGGGCCAGGTTGTGTTACACCACGCAGCTGCCAGCACACACAGACACACTCAGCATCCTGTGTGTTTGTGTGTGTGTGTGTTTCCGTGCCGTTGAACTGTCGTGGTGAGTCACCGTGTTTCTGCTCAACGCTGAAGGAATTTCATCCGTTCAAATGGAGAGTTTTTCCTCTTTCTTATCCACAAGTCCACAACTACACAAAATCACTGGTGTAACGCTGGACTCACACGTATGACAGTGGGTGTGACAACAACAATCACAGCTTCATGCTTGGGACACACAACATAGCCACATTCAAGCTAACGTTTCATGCGAGCTACGGTAAATAAAATGGAGTTTAGTTCAGAGTTCTCTTCTATTCTGTAGAATAATTACTGGTTTACTTGCAGCATCAATGATCTGACATCCTGTAGCTCAGACAGGGAGAGAGGCACTCTGCTGCGGAGTGATGGTGACACACACACACACGCACGCACACACACGCACACACACACACACACAGCGCCTGTGTCAGCTCAAAGCAACAAGGACTCATCTGCCTGCTGATAACGCTGAGCTGTCAGCAACAAAGACACACGCGAGGTCTTCAGTGTCAGCTGTAAATTCAGATTAGGGACCTTGAGGGGCTCTGGCTCAGCTACTCAAGCTTCACACACACACACACACACACACACACACACACACACACACACACACACACACACACACACACACACACACGATGGCTTGGAACCATCAACATGTCAGATCTTTTCACTTCAACTCTCCTTGACCTGCAGAGCAGTGGGAGGACGGAGGAGGAACAAAGCACCAATCACCAGCAGCTGTCGATCAAACACCGGTGACCTCACTGAGGACTTTCTTTCATCTGAAAATCTTTATCAGCAGCTAATAGTTGTCTGGAAACGAGCCGACACACACATCATCTGCTCCGCACTTACGATTTGTCTCTGCGCTGTGTGAAGCGTCGCTGGGGACTGCTCTGCCGTCGCCGTGGTGATAAGGATTTTCCCCGGCTCCGCTCTTTGATTGGTGACTGGGCGCTGGATGATTTCAGGATCTGACACAAAACGAATAACACACACATCAACCATATGTAGATAAATAAAGGTTTTAATTATGACAATCGATCAGGCTCTTAAAGTTAACAATGTACGACAGCATGAAAACTACTGTTCTGACGTCATCTGTCAGGGACACAAGGACAATTTTATTGTGAGTGTTGTCGTCAGTTAATGACGAACCGATCTCACAAAAATCAAGAAATCATTTACTTTGGGAAACTGGTTCAAGTACGGGACACATGTTGGTTTTCCACTTACACTCTGTCTCACGTTCTTAAAGATAAACTGAACTTCTAAACATGTTTTTAAAGTGAAGGAGCTTCACCACAAAGATTTCAGCTGCAGGGCGGAAGAGTGCGACTGTGATGAATCCGTCTGTGAACAGTCACCGTGTGATTATGTGGTGATTCATTCTCTTCTCACCGCAAACTCAACAAACCACCGTGACAGATAAGAGTTGCGGTAAAAGATGAGGGGTGTGAGTGTGTTTGTGAGAAACAGAAATTGGAAAATATCAACAGAACGCAAAAAACTGCAGGATGAACATGGATGGCAGAGAAAAATCAGGAAGTGGCTGATATTTCTCAGCTGGTCATATTCATCATGTGGTTCTGATATGTGGGTCAGTGTGTGTGTGTGTGTGTGTGTGTGTGTGTGTGTGTGTGTGTGAGGAAGAGAGGCAGACTCAGAGACGTGGATTATTTGAGGTTAAATGTTTTATGAGTCCTCTTAAGTTTTCATTTGTATGTTATTTTACTCCACATGCTCTACTGTGATGTGTAGGTCTGTGAGTGTGTGGTTGCGTGTACGACTCCGAGGGAAGACGTTGGTACAGTACATGGACTGCACTGCATGTCAGCAAGATATGTAGGTCAGTGAGTTTGCAGCTGTCACACACAAACACACTGCATAGTACACTTATGTACACTTGTGTATGCACAAACGATGGCAACACAGTCAGACGCTGCTGGTCTGTGGTTTATGAGACTTTGTTTTAATCTCTACTGTAACCCAGAGAATGAGAATTTATTATAAATAGACTGTGTGTGTGTGTGTGTGTGTGTGTGTGTGTGAGGGAGAGAGTTTGAGCTTGTATTAAGTGTATGTCAGTAAGGGTCCTCACAAGTATAGACTTTCAAAGTGTGTTTGGAATGTGAAGAACTCAGTAAACTAGATGAGGGAACTCAGAAGTAGAGATGAAGTTTCACAGGACAGTTTATCTGAGTGCACCACGGTTATAATAATAAAACTTCATTTCTGTAGCTTTCATCAAAACAAGGTTAGAATTCACGGGAATAAAACAAAACAAACAGAAAGAGAAAGAGAGAAAGAACGAGAAATCTGAACACGAAATGAAGAAATATTTCTCTCAAAATTAAAGCTCTAGAAAAAGGAAGGGAAAGAAACTACACCCACACACACACACACACACACACACCCCTTCCTTTCCCATCATGCCCTAAATCATTCCTGACAGTTTGTATTCCATGTTCATCCTGACGGAAACTACATCCATCTCTGCTCACAGGGAAAAATGTGGTAAAGGTGTTTCCCTTGTTCGGTTTCAGAAAGAAGAAAATTCTCATGAGTGTATTTCTGATGTTTAATTGCTGGGATCATTAAAACACAACCTACTTCAAACTCCAATCACATGCTAATCTAATACAATTCTGGATTCACTCATTTATTCCCTGGAAATCAGTGACCCATACCACATCCTGACACAAAGTGTTAGCGTGAGAATGAGTACAGTCGTTTTTGCGTAATCCTGGTAAATAACAAACAAACTGAGATAAAAACCGGAGATGGGTAGAAACAGTGACATACAAATATAAACTCCAGCTCAGCCACAGAAGAGCTGGAGCAGACGAGGACGTTGTGGTTGAACAGGAACAGTCGTTGCTTTATGAAGGTTGAATAAATCAAATCAGGTTTGAGTCACTGAAGAAAATGAAATGCAGCCGATGTTGATTTGCACTTCGACCCGACTAATGGACAGCACATGAACTTCATATGGCCATTAACCTCGACTGTGTTTATCTTTTACATGTTTATGCAGAAATGTTTGTGTTTGGATTTGAGTTCGAGAGACACGTTGGTCTTTTCAGGGGAAACTTTGTTCAACTATGAAATAACATGTTGTGTTGTAGTTTGGCAGATAAACGCTCCACTGACTTCACCACTAAGAGCTGTTTTTCTTTTGTGCTACTGTTTGGAATTACGCTCTCGCTCCAAGTTTTCCATTTTCACCTCCAGCTGTTGAGTATTTTCTTGTTTTACCATCCTGGTTGATTTATAGTGTGGTAATGTGAGCATGTCCTTGTGCTGCTTTTCTTTTCCTGCTCACAGACGTCTTCACTCTCTTTAACTAAACTCCTCTGGACCTCATGAAGGGGTTCCAGTGTTTTTAATGTTTAATTACTTAGACTGTGGAACGATTTGTCTCGCCACTCTAGTGGTTGAAATAGTGAAATGTACCTTTAAGACAAACTATATTGCAAAGTGATGAGACAGCTACGTCATCAGACGTTCTTATTGTTGTGTTAGTTTCATTCTGATAGTTTGCGTGTGGTTTTTGTTTTATTCATAAATGATAAGATAGAGTTTGTACCTTCATCCTCATGTCTCGACCGTGTTTCTCCAGCTCCTTCCTCATCTCCTGAGCTCCCAGTCTGGCAGCATTCAGCACCAAATGCTTCCATTCTATTGGCTGGAAGACGTGCGGGTCGTGAGGCACATATAGGCCGATCTTTACCTGGGACAAGCAGAGGATACGTTCAAACACACCTTTACTGATGCCACGTTTACTTCTTCCCTTCCTCCCCGCTCTTACCTTCTTCAGAGTGTGCTGGTATCTCTTGTAGGAGCTCTCAAACTCGGCCACCAGTTCCCCCAGCGTCCGGTGGGTAAGCGGTTTGTCCATCAGGTCCTGGCGGCGGCTCATGCCCAGCGATCCATAGCGACCGTTGCAGTAGACACCCAGAACAACATGGTGGAAGCAATGGCCTGAAAACTGAGTCTTAAAGCTGATGGGGAAACGCTCCAGAGACGTCAGCCCGTTGGTCAGGTAGCTGGTCAAAACAACGAGGTCAAGGAAGGATCTAAAAATAACTTGTTTCTTTAGCTGCAGCCTGAAATGTCATACTTCAAGACTGGATTTATTTCATAAACTTATCTGCAGCCACTTTGACGGCACCACTGCGGCTGCACGTTGGACTACAAATCCGAAAATAAAAACAAAAGCTTTAGCACAAACCTAGTGGGAGGGTATTTCTGTGTCTCGTCACAGCACAAGCGACACAGAAACTCGAGTCATGTGAAATAAGACGCAGCCTGAGTCTCAGAAGGCAAATACCATGAAAATTCCACAGGATAAACAATTGGTCTCAGACCGGCAGTTTGTGAGCTTCTGCTCTGCTGCTCCTGTCTGATTCAATCTTTTCATCGTTATGTTTTCTCTTATTTACTCAGAAAAACAAAGATACATGAGCTCCCTGAAGTCACAAAGTGTGTGAGCACATTTTGTGGCCTAATAACTCTTGTCTGATAGTGACGGGCCTCAAGTGGTCTTGAGCTTCTTACCATCTACCTGAGTTCCTTTCTCCCTTTCTGCCTCCTCCAAGGAGATGATGTTTTCATCTGCTTTGTTTGTCTGTTTGTCAGCAGGATTAACACAAACACGTGGAAGGATGTGGTATCGGTCAGGAATTAATGTTGCAGCAGGTCCGAATCAAGGGGCTTGATTTGTTTTTCACTCTCTTTAACATTGTGAGATGGGACATCCTCTGTCACTATCGCTTTATTTTTAAAAATCTAGCACTATTAGGGAACTGATAAGTGAATGAAATGTGTTGCAGCTTGATTGAATGTAAAGGACTGTTGGCGAAGGTATGAACTCTACTGACTGACATCCTAGTTTCAACATTGGTTTCGATTTATTATTCTTCTAAAGGCCTGGATTTTATTCATGTGTTTCATACTCTCGGATTTATTGTGTGTGTGTGTGTGTGTGTGTGTGTGTGTGTGTGTGTGTGTGTGTGTGTGTGTGTGTGTGTGTGTATCGTACTGTTGGGCCGTGGTGCAGAGGGTATGTGCTCGGCTGAGATCTGTTGTAGTTCGTTGGTTTGTTTGTTTCTTCACAACAATATGTTGCAGATTTTCTCAAACAAGTGAGACTGAGCTGTTTAATGATTCTGTGTTTAACAAGTACAAATATATAAACAGCGAATCCAAAGAGCGGATGAGTAAATTCTAAGCCAGATCTCAAGCTGTGGACGACACAGCTTCAACACCAACACTGATCCAACTGCGGCAACACACTGAGATCTGGACGTTTACGGCCAGTAGCCAACCATCTGCTCCGTTCTGTCCGTGGAGGCCTGTCATTGGCCAGAGCGACCGTCTGTCACCTCAGCAGCCGAACGCCGCAGAGCTGCTGTAGTTTCATTAAATAAGATTTAAGATCTTCAAGATTCAATATAAAGAAATGCTAAAAAACAAACATGATATCTTCTTTATGCACGGTGTTGGACACACTCGTTAAAATCACTCGAGATTCATGAATTATTCCCTGAGCAAAGCGCCCCATGCTAAAGGAAGTGAGAAAATGACTGCGTCCGTCCCCTGATCCAGATTTGTTCTTCCCTCCCTACTTTTTGAGTTACAAACATAAACACAGATGTGTCTGTGAAAGGCTCATTTCAGCAGATTGTTTCGGCCAATCAATAAATCGGTCGGGCTCTGGACAGTTGTCTGATTATTATTCTACTCGAGGCTGCTTTGTACCCAGGCCTTATTCTTCTTCTAGAAAACACTGGAGATGTTAATACTGTGAGACTCTGAGTCAAACCCACACAGAGAGCTGTTGTCTCTCCAGATAAACCCTAAACATCCTAGAGAGAATTCCGAGCAGGAGAGGAAGCAGCCGCAGAGGACAGACTGAAGCCGGACAAACAGACAGGAGAGCTCCGACCACCACAGGCTACAACAACAGATTCTATTCATCCCTCCCTGCCCTTTGCTTTTCTGTCCTTAATTCCGTTCTGTTTGTCTCGTCTTCTCCAGAAGGAAAACACACTCAGTCAGTTTTTACCTTCCACTGGTCGCTTGTCATGTAATTAAACAAGTTTATCCTCACTCTAGTGGAGAGTGCTGATAAGAGATAAGAGAAACTAACAGTAAATGCTAGTGGCCGAAGTTGCATATTGTACGTTCAAGTGTCGATCGAAGACATTCAGTTGTAAATGATTGGAAAATATTGGAGGTGTAACCTTTCACAGTATTTGTATCTAATGATAAGTATTTGTACAGACTGAGCACACAGCAGGACACATGACAAGGGTGTGTCCTCCTTTGTTAGGATCTAACCGCTGGCGTCTCACCTGCCCTTCAGGTGAGGCCTCATAGCTCAGTGGTTAGAGCACTGGTCTTGTAAACCAGGGGTCGTGAGTTCAATTCTCACTGGGGCCTGATGAGTAAACAGGGTGGGTGTCATGTGACACTGATCCACTTTTGTCCTTATGTGACAGCACTGAGTCAGGATGAGGTCATCACAGAGCAGCAGGCTCTTATCCTCTCTTGCTTCCACCTCCCCCCCACCCCCCGTCTTTCACCTTGAATTTATTTTTTGCCACTTTCGCTCCTTCCCTCGATCTCTCCTCTTCCCCTCTGTCGGATAAAGTCAGTCTCTATTACAGTCAGTGTCAGCTGCCCCCAGTGACGGCCCGGGAGCCAGGCCACAGTGAAACTAGCACATGTGACAATGGACCATCCGTTCATAGAGGACACGAACAAATCTGTTCATCTACTAAATCCTCCACATGTCCAACATCAGCAGCTTTACATCCTATAGGTGGCTGATCTACACCCAGGCAGTTGAGTCTCCTGTTAGTTGTAAATTGCCGTAATCATTCACTGTGGATCTGACCTGCTACTTGGGGAAGAACTTCTTCAACATGAGGAGTCAATACGTTGAGAAGTCTCACGAATGAATGTATACATCGGCTTAATGACTGAAAATTAAAGCTGCTGCAAAAAAATGACATACTGCTGCTTTAAAAATTCAACCTCTGCCGGATGATACTAAGCCTGTGAGCGTGTGTGTGAGTGTGAATGTATGGTTGGGGGTTAAACTTTGAAGTGGGTTTGTTGCCAGGCAACGGGGTTCAGTAAGAGCTGGAAAGGGTGGCAGTGATGACGGTGGGGGGGGGGGGGGGGGGGGGGGGGCATTAAGACATTAGAGCAACGTGTCTCATTGATTTCACACAGAGATAAAATAACCTTTTGGCCCAGTGTGTGTGTGTGTGTGTGTGAAGGATACATTCCCAGGATAACGGCTTCGAGGCATTTGATTGGCAGAGACTCCCTGATCATCTCTCTTGCTGTCTCCATTAACCTGGAGGAGGAAGGACGAGGGAGAGGATGAAGAAGAGGACAGAGAAAATAGAATTTCACAAAGAAGTCTTTGTGATTTTAAAGAAACTAGTTGAATCAGGGTTTACACAAAGGTACAACTCCAACCACAAGAGTTCTGATCTCTTGTTTCGAGCGTCTCAGTCAGATCACATTCAATTTTATGAAACCGGGTTTGACAATGTCAAACGTCTTGAGATCAAAATTTGCTGGTCTAACAAACGCTGGTAAACCTGTTTTATACTAAGTGTATAAAACAGGTTTTTGTAAATTATTATAAAGTAAATGCATCAGTCTGTGGTTAATCAGACTGAGGTGTTTGTTCTAAGATTCTGATAATTGGCTGGTTGTGGTAATCTTATTAAAATAAAATGATTCAATAATCAAACTCTTACCCGCACAGTGGACGGCTCTTCTTGATTTCAAAGAACTGTGTTCCTGTATGGTTGTATCTGATAGAAATGATAAGGATGAACATTTGGAGTAAGGGTATCATTCTCTATAATATCGTTGTTTGGGGTGGCTGTGGTTAAGGAGGTAGAGAGGGTCTTCCGCTAATTGGAGGGTCGTTGGTTTGATCCCTCCAGGCTTTGACGCAGTGCTACTGAAGTTAATGTCATGCTAGTACCTTTAAATGTCTGTCAAATATAACGAGACACACAGAACTAACTTCACCCGACAGGTGTAGCTCTCACCATGACATACATGTGCTGTCATGTTGTGTGCGTGTTAAAGGATACTGCAGGGCCTTCATGTAGTTCTGGACGGCCACCAGCCAGTCTGGGACCGACATGGACGGTTTGAAGGTCGGGACTGAAGGAACAGGATGCTGGAGAAAAAGAAATAGAGTTAAACTAGAAATACCACTCAGTGATTTGTGATCAAATTCTGATCAGTTTGTTCATGACTCAAAATCAACATTTGTACTGAATTTGTAGAACATTCTCTCACAGTGTTGTTGAGATGTTGTTAGCCTTGTAGTTTTCTTGCCAAAGCTCTCATTAGTTATATTTAGATAATACAATATAATATAATTGCAGCACAATAGTACAATAACTTCTGCTACGTTCACCACAGCGACCGCTGCTGCTAGTTGTGGTAGCAGCTGAATGAACAGCATTCTGTGCTAAAACAACCAGATGAGTGGCAGTGTGAAAGTCTGACGATGTGACTCACTCCAGAAAGTTGAAGTGACATCTTTTGTTTCACCTCAGAACCACAGACACCCACAGAGGTTTGTGGTGAACTGGAAACCACTCGACTGATTTCGCAGCCGTTTCACCTCATGAAGGAGCGTTTCAGGGAGGAAACCAGTATCAGAGATGTGGCTTCACTCAAACACAAACCGACACTTCCTCCGTCACAGGCTGCCTATGTTGTGACATGTGGCCGTGCAGGAAGGGTGAACCACAGCACCGTCATTTCCTGTGGGTCTCTGCGTCGCTGTTTATTTAGGAGTCAACAGACACAACATGGAGAGGACGACCTGATAAAACTGTGGCACATGTGATCTACTAAGTTATACTTATTGAGAATGTGATATAATAAACCAGCACAATTGTTGACTTTTCATCTAACAACACACATACTGACGCAATTATTTAAACACTAAGGACAATCAATCAATCAAGGAAGCTTTTAATAACAAGCATCTTGAATCCATCCCTTTGTTTTAATCTGGGCCAAAATTGAACGACTTCTTCTCTGATCCTTGTCTCATCCTACACTCAAGTTTTGTGCTAATCTATTCATTAGATTTCAAACACACCAGTGGACAGGGGTGAAAACATAACCTCCTTAGTTGAGGTAATAAACCAGTCAGTCAGTCTTCAAACCAGACGAGTGAAATAATCACTGGTCGACCTTCTACCAGTCAACAGTCATGCCGTCCAAAAACCAATCAGCCAGCCAACATCAGTAAATAGCAGATGTGACTGCCATATAATCTCTGATGTAGTGAAATCCCCACTAAGGTTTACACACACACACACACACACACACACACACACACACACACACACACACACACACACACACACACACACACACACACACACACACACATTAAAGCTGCTTTCTGCTGGGTGAGGCAGTGAGATGAGTTGTGATCCCTCACTTTTATCCTCCTCTTCTCTCTGCTACAGGAGGAACGTCATCTTTCTGCTGCTGTTACCACATTCAGAGCAAGAGAAGCTACACTTTAAACATGCTGCTATGACTGGTTCAGTCTGCCACCATGTGACCCATCAGTATATCCTTGAGCAAGGCACTAAACAGTCTGCGGTTGAGTTTTACAACTGAATAAGGACGGCCTAGGTCAATGTATTGTTTTTATGAAACAGCTGCTGCCAACTGCTCTGGAGTCCGTAACTTTCTGAGAGACCAACGTGAGTCAGTCTCAGCTGTCAATCATGACGCTTCACCACGTTTTTATAGCATCAAATAACCAAACTTAGTAAAAGAGTTAACACCTGTGCTGCTTTCAGACATGCACTGAACTCCATGTTCCTGATAGAGGGGGTGTTTGTGAGAACGTGAGTGAGCGTGTTGATGACGTTTCTAGTTTTTACCCCTCTCCTTCATCCCTTCATCCTCTACTTTCCCTTTATAGTGAAGTTTGTTCTCTCCTTCCCTTCGTTTCTCTCTCTCTGTCTCCGTCCTTTCTGCTGTCGATAAGTAACTACCCGGCAGCAGAGAGAGAAAACAGAGCTAGACAAGCCAGAGAGGAACATAAGAGAGAGAGGGAGAGAGGGAACAGAGGGGTATCTCTCAGTGACCGTTATGACCTTTCTGAGTTTTGAATTGTTCACAAGGGAAATGGGGGATGGGGAGTAGAAAGTAGTTTGAACAGAAAGTCACAAGAGTGAGCAAAGAACATCATCTATCATCTAAAGGCTGAAAGAGAACATGAGTAAAATAAGTTTAAAAACAGAACAAGTTATTTACAATAAGGAAGAAACCTGACGACACCTTCACAGAGCAGGAGTCCAGCAGATTTTTACGTTCAGGCAACACTGTCACAAGCATCTGTAAAAACTAAATTCCCCCTGTATTTTCTGGGAACAGTCCCAACAGCGAAATGTAAAAGCAACCAACTGGACAGTAGAAAACACAAGGATCTAATCATTCTAAAAACACATTTACAAGGAGTACTTCTGAATACACAAGTAGAACAGAAATTATTTCGATCCCAGTGGCGTCTAAATAAAAAGGTCATTTTCTCACAGCCGAGGAGCCACATGTCTTTTAGTATCATTACAGTGCGGGTGTGAGATCGTACACATATCAGTGACCTCCGTTACCTTTAAAGTACTTTTGCTCTGTGTGCATTAAAAATGGAAACAACCAGAGCAAGACGGAGGAGGGGGAGAGATCATATTTCCTGCTGTCATGATATCTTTAGAGCTGGGCATCCTGAGGAATGCCTGTCTTTCTCTTAGTGTGTGTGTGGAGAGAGAGACAGTAAGATAGGGTTAGGGAGAAGTACTTATACTTCTATACTTCGTTGGGGGTTGTATCTACTGCAGGATTACAGTAAAAACACTAAAGGACACCTTCTTGAAGACTACTGGTGTAGTCTGAAACTCGTTGCCTCAGAGCACATCTGTCTGAACTAATCCATGTTGGCAAACGTCCACAGCTTCATCGGCTGATCCGAAACAAGACATTTGTATCCTGAACTTCCTCCAGACAAAGACAAGCACAAAAACCTGTTTTAATCTGCACCCACACATACTAACAGTCTCCATTAAATAACACAATATGGTCTTATCCATCGTGCAGCTGTGGCACGTCTTCCTGTTACGTTCTCCTAACTGTACGTCGCTGAGCTTGTTGCTTTGTTTCAGTTTAATCACTTAATGCCGTCCAAAATAAAATCCTTTCCTCACAGCTTGAACAGAAACATTTTACTCCAGAACAATGGGGCCTCAATGGATTATGGAAATGACAGGACATCATCTATTGTTAGATTTAGGTCCTGCTCCTGTCCAGTGAACACACATGGAGTTAAACATCCGCCTCAGGACACATTCATTAAGAGATTTTAAGAATAAAGTTCGAATAAATTCATACATTTACAAGAATAAAATTACATCTGGTGGGCACGAGTTCTTGCTGCTTATTTAAAAAACAGATTGTTTTTCTTTATTCTCATAATATTATGACTTTTTCTTGTTAAATTAACACTTTTTTATTATGAATGTTCTCGTAATATTTAGTCTTGTAAATGTATAATTTAATTCTCATAATGTTATTTGATTCTCAAAAACCCCATTCTAGAAACACCCGATCTATATCTTGAATTAAAGGATTTCTTTTGTCCAGGTCTTCTTACAGATCTTTGTGCAGAAGAGCTCTGACCAGGTTTGTTTCTCCTGAAAAGTCCTTTAGGTGTAGTCCAGGTGGTTACAGGAGATTATCCACAACCCAGATTTTATTAAAGGGATTATTTGGCCCCTGTGCCAAGTCTCCCTTTCTGTTAATGAGGGCACGGAGAGTGGCAACATGGTCACTGACGACATCACAGACCTACACTGTGCAAAATGCTACTCGGGGGGGGGGGGGCTCCTTTGAAAGCAACATGTATGACATGCAGTATGTGTACCTCCCACTGTGTATCATATAGTAACCTGTTGTGTAGAGTGTGTAGTGAGAGTGTATTTGTTTGTGGTCTCTCTTTAACTTTAAATTGATTATTTATCAAATGTTATTCACAGCAGCTGTAATAAATTTCACATTCACAAACCTGCACCAGAGGCAACGGCTTATTCCTCCACATTTAACTTGTTATTCTTAATAACAAGTGTATTTTCTCCTCCTTCATCCTCTAAAGGCATTGGTCATATGAATCAGTCTAACAGCTGTGGTTACCACCTGCTTACACACACACACACACACACGTCAGGTTGCTAATCAACCGTACAACAACACTGCACGATGAACCAACAGACATGCAGCACCCAGCGTGTTTACAACAGTGTCCTAGCAAAGCATTTCAAAGTAAAATCATTTCACACATATGCAGGTGGACTTAAATTACAATGTTGGGACGAAGTTCTTCAGTATCTTGTCCAATGACACTTTGAAATCAAGACAGAAGGAATCAAGGGATCAAACCACTAACCCTCTGACTATTACATTATTTATTATAATTTCACAGAGTGACACACTGTCTCTCACTTAAAATGATTCCAAGTGGCTCCACAGTCCCAGTTGGCTCTAACTTTACAGTGATACTCTTGAGCTGCTGAAATGCTCAATTTGAAACCACTGGACGCGTAGCCAAAGGCTTCTAAAAACAATACTGACAGAAGGCTCATATGCGCACACTCTGTATGTGCAGTTTTTGTTGTTGGTGCGTTTGTGTGCACATGTCGTCCCTTCTGTCCAGAACAACAGCGTGGGATCTTGGCAACGCCGAACAACTGGGTCACTAATGACCACATGGCCAATTAGCAGAGCTAAACAAGAACCAGATTCCCTCGTTCGCAACGAACGTTCACCCAAATCATTGACAAGAAAACTATGAGGAGAATCTGGGCCGAGGGGCCTGAGCAGCAGCAGACAGAGATGTGTCTCATGTGTTGGTGTTTTTTTCTATGTGTTTTCTGCATAAAGAATGCTGCTCAAAAAGAAAACGACCAGCGCAAAGACACTAATTGTTTGAGACAGAGGACGAAAAGAGGAGCTACAGTAAAGGACAGAGGAAAGTGGTGTTTTTTCTGAACATTAGAGCATGAAAAACTATTCAAGTAGAAACACTGGTTAAAATTATGAACCTGAACATGAGCATCATATGTCTCCTTTAGCTAGTTACGGTATATGACAGAAAGAATATTGTCTGTTGCATTGGAATTTCATACAAGGCAGCGAGAGGTCAGGAGGAGAACAGCACAACAGCGGAGCTGTCATATGAAACATTCAACACCATACAACTTTAACTTGACTAACCTACAGTCAGGTTGTGATAGTACAGGGACGTGTGTACCTGGTACCTGGTGACAAATCTGTAAAGCTGTACAGAATTAACATCATTTAAAAAGTTTTTGTGACTCAATTTAGCAGACATGTTGTCATGTGATGCAGTGGAATAGGGTTTTGTGTGTGTGTGTGTGTGTGTGTGTGTGGGTGTGTGTGTGTGTGTGTGTGTGTGTGGGTGTGTGTGTGTGTGTGTGTGTGTGTGTTTGTGTGTGTGTGTGTGTGTGTGTGGTGGTGGTGGTGGGCGGTACTTCAACATACTTATGAGAAGATCAAGTGTGGAAAATAACAATATTTTCTTGTTTATCGATAGAGATTTACACGTTCATACAAGGACCACTGAATGATGAAACCCTGCTTGCTTACCCTGGGAAGGTACGCAGCGTTTCTTATCCTGTCCACCATCTCCTGACCCTCAGGGTGCACAGCAGCCACATGGGACCACATCCTCTCCCAGGTGATGCTTTCAATGGGGAAACCAGTCCGGTTGACATAGAAAAGAACTCCTCCATCCTTCTCCTCTTCCTCCCCAGGGGACCGGGAACTGTTATTAGGGGGAGAGGCGGAGGATTCCTCCTGGGTGCTGCAGCGGAGGAGGCAGTGCGAGCTTGTGCTCTTTGATCGGCCGTGCCTGCTCAGTTTGGCCGGGGAAGTGCCGGCCCGGCTTGGGGAGTTGGGTCCTGTCATTGATTCCAGGAGAGCCACGAGGAGGAGGAGGAGGAGGAGGAGGGATAGTCAGGGTAGGGAATCCTCCTCCAGCTACGAGAGCTTCTCCTCGTTGGTCAGTGACGGACAGTTCATTTTGATCTTCAAGGGCAAATCTAGCTCAGAATAAAAAACAGAACCTTCAGTCTAAGCAGCACATCTTGTGAATCATCAAGTCAGGTGATCATCAAAAGTCTAAATATACTTCTAAAATCAAGGTTTCCAGCATGAGTACATTTCTGTACTGCAGGGGAGCAATTCTAAACAATGATTCCATAAAGACACAATAATGTATTTATAAAGCTGCTTTGATAGCAAAGAGGATCTGTGCCTTTCCTTAGAGAAAGATGATCATATCACTATAGGACAGTATAAAGTATCAACTATAGACCTGTACACAAAATATGCAGTTGAGGTATATATTAATAATTATCACAGACTTTAAACTTAACAGAAATAATAATGTGACATTCATCATGATAATTATCGTCATCACCTGAAATGACAATTTTCACCTTGATGTCACTTTTGGCCAAATGTTCTTTGTTTATCGTCAAGGTACATTTCAGTTGATGTTGATACTTGAATCAACGGTGTCACGAGTTACGCTAGTTTCTTCTTATATCAACTCTTCTAATAGAAATGTTAACGTGACATTCACCATGATAATTATCGATATGGACTGAAATGATCATTTTGACCTTGATATCATTTTTGACCATGTCGCCCGAGCCGGTCACTTTAAACTAGAACAACAGTGTCCAAGATTATGCTAGCTTCTCATTATTTACAGTACAGGCAGACACGTGTGTAAAATAAAAGGCATTATGCAGAAGCCAAATGTTCTCAACACTCTCCTGTCACTTTGTTACCAGCTTCATATCGATATCTGATTTTTCGATATCTGAGTGTATCGCTCGATTATTATCGTAACCGTACCGTGTTTAACACCGGGGCTCCGGTGTCAGGGGAACAGCGGCCGCTCCGGTTTAACGGGCGTTTGACTCAAAAACCAGGCGAACTGACGAGGCAGGTCCCATTCATGACGAGGAGTCGTTGTCCAGCTCCGGCTGTGAAAGGTTGTTCGGGTCCTTCGTAACTTCACCTCCTCCTCCTCCTCCTCTTCTTCTTCTCTGTGTCAAGTTGGCGGGAGAGAGCGGCCGCTCAGAGCGGAAATAGTCGGCTTCCACTTCAAAATAAAGGCCTCCTGTTTGTCGGGGATGCGTCTATTCCAGGTGGGCAGATGCAGCCAGCTCATGGCCGCTTCACCTCTTTGCTGGCGGTGGATTTCACAAAGTAGTTGAATCCAGTTCCCGGTGGAGGCTTTTTAACGTTTGACAAAAAAAAAACAACCCGGAAGTGCTCCTGTTTTATTTTGCTAGCTTGCTAACGCTGCTGTCTCCGGGGCCGTTACCTCCCACCGGTCCAGTCCGGGGAAAGGAGCTCCGCGGCGGTCAGCACCGGGTCCAGCGCCTCGGTGTCAGCTTCGGCTTCTGTTCTTGAGTGTCTCTCCCATGGAGGAATCACCGGGACGGGTCTCTCCATGGAGGGATCAGCGGGACGCGTCGCTCCCTGCCGCCGCCTCCTGCGTCTCTCTTCGCCGCCTCTGTCTCCGGCAGCGGTCGCCAACGTTCCGCGGCTTCCCATTGGTCAAGACGACAAAGAGGGGCGGGCCGGAGAGCAGGTGCTACCATATTTGGAAGTGACGCCGCTCTCCGATTGGTTCGCTGCGATGGACGAGGGCGTCAACAAGTGATACATCTGCAACAAATGGGATTTTTTTCTGCAACTGTTGAATTTGCACATTTTGATCTTTTTCATACGATTCATCTACAACCAGAATACAATGGAGATGATTTGATGTATAGGATCAAATCATCTCAAGACAAAACAGAGTCAGTCCGAACAGCTCACAAGATACAAACAGATCATCAGGTTTAATCAAAGCACTAAATGTTGTTATAAACACTGATATTCACTGAGGTGGGGAAGCTTCATCTTGTTGCATGTAAATCAACATCATTTAAAAACTCAAACAGCTCAAACCTCCGAGTATCAACCTGCAGGATTTTCATCACAGCATAAAACACTAACATGTGTATAACAGCTAAACGTACAATATCTCTATGAAAATATACCATCTTATTATTATTATTATTACTTTAACATTGCAGCAGTAACTTAACTTACAGCTCCCCCTTCTGGCAAAACGTTTTTTTTACAACACATTGGTTCATACAAATACAATCATTCATATCATCATACAAATAACACTTCACCATTGTAATGTATAAGAGTAACAGCTGGAGCAGAAGAACATGAAGACACAGGATCAAATATTCCAGGTTTTGGAACGACCCACTACAAGAATCAATAAAATGGCTGAACACTGGTTCAATCCAGTCCACACCATAAAAGTGACTTCAGATATAAAACTTTATAGACTGGCCTTGGCAGCAGTTGAAACTAAATCAATGTTCCCACCTTTGTTTCTCTTTTAATGACAATCACAACTATTATTAAGAGTGACTTTGTTTTCACGGCAGAAAGCTGGAACAAATGATTCCTAAAATAATATCGATGTCAAATGTTACTCTACTATGGTCTGAATGTGATGGTGGCGTAGAGGCTGGGATCAGCTGAGGGTCCAGTAGTAGAGGAGGGAGCTTTCACAGTGCTGTAGGTCACTGCATCATCACCACCCCGGATCTATAGGATATACAATCAATCAATCAATCAATCAGTCAATGTATAGCACCTTTCATACAGGTTAGTGTATTTCAGTGTGCTTCACAGAAGACAACAAATACAAATGTTGACAAAGAAGTATGATGAAATGGATTTTAAAGACAGAATAGGACGTATTACACAGCAGGTCAGGATGTAGCACGGTTACCATAGTGACACAACACAATGCAAATAAGAATTAAAACGTAAAATAACCTAATGCAGCGCTAAAAGCATGACATGTTTTAAAACAAGGGACAGACACCACAAATTATGTTTTTTATGTTTCCACTCATGACAACATGAGTTCTTATCGAACGGACAGGCTTACCTGGGCCGCGCTGTTGGTGGAGTGGCTGATGGAGGCGTAGGCAACATCATCTGGAGGGTCAACCTACACCATGAAGACACCACATCAACTTCACCAATATGGATTTCTACTGACTCAACCTTTTTCTGTTCCTTAACTTTTACATTACAACTGTATAACTTCATGATGACATGGCATTATTATAAGATTCATAAAAACTTGATTGTGGTATATATGTACATATAGCTCCTCTGATGCTTTTCATTTCTCTCTGATTTTCTATTTTAACTGTAGAATCTGAAAACCAGGGACCAGAAACGTTGCTTCTGTACATCTGATTTTTCAGCTTTATAACTGACCGTGTTTTCGTCCGTCTGCGTTTTGTTCCCTGAGACGACAGAAAAAGGAGAGTTAGCCTCGCAGAGGGAAGAATCAGCTTCATCAAAACATTTTGTCTCCTCCGCCGAGAAGGTCGTGTTTTCATCTGCGTCTGTTTGTGTGTCGATAGTTTGCAGGATCGCACACAAACAAAGATGAGTTGCTGTTCCAGCATTTCTTTTTTCACTTTCTTAACATTGTGAGAAGTTTTCATTGATTTTATGACCTTTATTTATAAATCAGGCATTTCTACAGGACTGATATTTATGTGTGTGAAATTGATGCAGCTCCAAATACAAATCCAGATGTAGAGGATTGAATTGTGGTTTCAGAAGACTGTCGGGCCTTGGTGGAGATACAAACTCTATAAGTGACATTCTAGTTTCATCTGTGAATGTTCCCACCTTTGTTTCTTCTCCATCTAACGACAATCACAACCAGAATAACGATTGTGGCTAAACCCACAGCCAGAGCGATGTACCGCCACCAGTCTGTCAACAGAAAGACAAGAGTTGAGTTTTCTGTTCAGTCCAACATCCTGTATTTACACGTTTTCAACATGTCTTTAAATCAATCAACATCAGCAGCACAGAGATGAATGAGAGGTGCACCAAATATTCACTACCTCCTGGGGTGGTTGTCTTCTCTTTGTTCTTTCCTTCTTAAGAAAAAGAAACGTATGAACAAATGAATTGATTGGATCAGGAGCAGTTCATGGTGTTCTGTGTTTTCTCACCTGATGATGGAGGGATGAAGGCTAACTCTTCCTCTTTGTCTCCATCCTTCACTTTACATTTGAATAAGTTATCGTCCTTTGTCGTGTGAACAAAACTGGATTTTGAGAAGCTCACAGTGGCTGAGCAGCCAGACTGTGATGTCTTCAGATCCTTGTTGTCTTCATCCACATCTTTATTCATAAACAGCCACTTCACTTCACTGCAGGCGTCAAATGTCGTCACAGAGCAGCTCAACGTCACCTCATCACTTCTCTTCTGCTCAGTCACTGGTGATGATGGAGATATTGTGAGAGAAAGAGAACATGAGTGAAACTATCTCCATCAGAATGATCAGAATGTTTTTATGAAGAGACTCTTTTACTCACTGGTGACAACAGACAAATACAACACATGGTCTGTCTGTATTTGTTTTGTCTGGTCAGACTTTCTGCAGACGTAGACACCAACATCCTCGACTGTGACCTCCCTGATAACCAGAGAACAGTTTGCAGCAAGACGTATTCTGTCTGCTTTAGATTTGGAAATCACAGATGTGTCGAGCTGCCCATCGAGAACCAGGTTTACTGCTTCAGCCCGCTCTGATTCCCTGAAGAACCAGATAGTAGCTCCACAGTTAACATGATCCTCTGTCACAGGTTCACAAGGCAAAATGACTTCAGCTCCAGCTCTGACGATGATGAAGGAATATTGGGCAGTTAGTGCTGTGGAGGAAATGAGAGAGAGACAGGACCAATTAAACTAAACTAAGAGAAAGACTGATATTTTCATACACTTATGAGAGTGAGGATTATTTTAGACGTAACTTTGTAAATTAAGAATGGAGCACGACTGAGCAGATAAACCTGAAAACAATAAACTACAGTTATCGCCCTATATTTGAAGGCCTCAGCCAACTAGTCCAGTTTCAGACTACGTACACTGTAAGAAATGATGAATGTGGTTAGTAAATCACTTAAAATAAAGATGATTATCAGAATAAATAATTAAGTTTGTTACATGAACATGTTTTAGTCAGTTGACAACTTATTGTACGAAGTCGGACAAAATTAATATGAAGAGCAAGGTGTAAATGTAATAGAATAGAGAAGCTATGCATTGAGTTTTAAATGTAAACAGACACCCACCTCATTTTTTGAAAAGCCACTGAGCTGTCCTATCAGTTTTAATAGTAAAGTCTTCCTCCACGTCAGTAGGTGGTGCTGTTTGTACTACACTGTGGATTCACACTGGAGACCTGATCACAGGCTCGACACATGCGCAGCTCACAATAAATGAGTTCAGCTTGAGCAAGATGCTAACATGTGGTCTTCTCCCTTCTTCATATCTACAGGTAATGTACAACTCAGTTTTACAATTTCATCTTTGTTCCGAATTAAGAAAACGTTACTTCGGATGTTTTGTGAGTGTCGATGATTTTCAGAAGTGTGGTAAAAGTATAGTTTAGTGACTCGCCGTCTTGACGCGCTTTGTCATGGCGGGTGCACGCGCAGTTGGCGCACTGTGGTTTCAGCCGCCGGTGTAATGAGTCCGTGTGAGGGATATTATGGGTCTGTGACCGAAACCAAACCTGTTCTTCAAGTGGTTAAAAGTATTGGTAGCCAGCGTTTGGCGAATGTTCACGTGTTCAGTCATATGCAAATTAGCTTTAGCATCCCAGTCACAGCCTGGTCACGTGACGTTAGTAAATGCTGCTGATGTGTTTCAGTGTGTGAACAAATGTGTCAAATGTTTATGTGTAATGTGAGGAAGTGTGAAGAGTAAGGGCATCGGTTTGTGTGATGTGTTATGTGTGTGGCAGTTTAATGTAATAAGTGTAGTGTGTGAGCCAGTTAGGAATGTATGTTAAGTGACTGTGTTTCAGTTTTATTAGTCAGTATTTCTGTATTTGTCTTGTCATTGTTGCAATATTTTGAATATAATTTGAACAGCGAGCACTTTAACATGAGAGTGAAACTCAATGGAAAATTGAAGTGACTGATGTGTATTTGTCCAAATGTCATAATAAATGAATTCAGCCTGAGCAAGATGCTAACATCTGGTCTTCTCCCTTCTTCAAATCCAGAGGGAGTAAATGTGTCTTTATTGGTTACGCAGTGCTCCCCAGCCTGTGTAACCCTTGCTGCCGGTCCAGATTTCCCCTCGTTCTGCTGCGGTAACATTAACTTTTGTGTTTAGCACTTTTAAATGAATATTTCTGTGTTCACTTCACTGTAGAGAAATATTAAGTTCGCCCAACTTGTCTACATGGTGACTTTCAACTCTAAACTTTTTCAAAGTTGAGTACACGGCCTAATTTGCCCGAACATGTTCAACTGCAGATGCCTCGATGACAAGAAGAGAAAGAAGGACGAGAAACAAGAGTTGAATATTTGAATATCATTAGGGTCAGTAACTATCTTTGTCTTATTCACAACTGCTCACTGCATCAGCACACAGTACGAGATATCATTGTTTGACGCAGCACTTCATTTAAATTACAAAGCTGATTTAGAAGCTCACATAGGCGTTCTGAGCTATAGCTAACATTAATGCTGTCTCTTTTTGTTGCTTTGTTTTCTAGAGGCAGCAGAAGGACATTAAGTGGCACTGAACTCAGGGAGCGTTAGTTTTGCCGCTGCAAAGGTAGAGAATATGTGTTTTACTGGTGGTGACGTTAAGTCCTGTTAACGTGGAGAATAATCCAAAAGCCCATGGAAAACAGAAAGACAAGAGTTGAGTTTTCTGCTCAGTCCAACATCCTGTATTTACACGTTTTCAACATGTCTTTAAATCAATCAACATCAGCAGCACAGAGATGAATGAGAGGTGCACCAAGTATTCACTACCTCCTGGGGTTGTTGTCTTCTCTTTGTTCTTTCCTTCTTAAGAAAAAGAAACGTATGAACAAATGAATTGATTGGATCAGGAGCAGTTCATGGTGTTCTGTGTTTTCTCACCTGATGATGGAGGGATGAAGGCAAACTCTTCCTCTTTGTGTCCATCCTTCACTTTACATTTGAATAAGTTGTCGTCATTTGTCGTGTGAACAAAACTGGATTTTGAGAAGCTCACAGTGGCTAAGCAGCCAGACTGTGATGTCTTCAGATCCTTGTTGTCTTCATCCACATCTTTATTCATAAACAGCCACTTCACTTCACTGCAGGCGTCAAATGTCGACACAGAGCAGCTCAACGTCACCTCATCACTTCTCTTCTGCTCAGTCACTGGTGATGATGGAGATATTGTGAGAGAAAGAGAACATGAGTGAAACTATCTCCATCAGAATGATCAGAATGTTTTTATGAAGAGACTCTTTTACTCACTGGTGACAACAGACAAATAAAACACATGGTCTGTCTGTATTAGTTTTGTCTGGTCAAACTTTCTGCAGAGGTAGAGACGAGCATCCTCGACTGTGACCTCCCTGATAACCAGAGAACAGTTTGCAGCAAGACGTATTCTGTCTGCTTTAGATTTGGAAATCACAGATGTGTCGAGCTGCCCGTAGAGAACCAGGTGTACTGCTTCAGTCCACTCTGATTTCCTGAAGCTCCAGATAGTAGCTCCACAGTTAACATGATCCTCTGTCACAGGTTCACAAGGCAAAATGACTTCAGCTCCAGCTCTGACGATGATGAAGGAATCTTGGGCAGCTGGTGTTGTGGAGGAAATGAGAGAGAGACAGGACCAATTAAACTAAACTAAGAGAAAGACTGATATTTTCATACACTTATGAGAGTGAGGATTATTTTAGACGTAACTTTGTAAATTAAGAATGGAGCACGACTGAGCAGATAAACCTGAAAACAATAAACTACAGTTATCGCCCTGCATTTGAAGGCCTCAGCCAACTAGTCCAGTTTCAGACTACGTATTTTTTTCCAGACTCATGAGGTCACTCTGACCCTTGATCACTGAAATCTAATCAGCTCGTTTCTCATTCGAGGAGACAACTGGTCAAAATTTGAAGAAATTCAGACTTGAGATGTTCAAGAGGCCAAAAACTTGAAACCTCGACCTTTAACCACCAAATCTGACGAGTTAATCCGTGAGTTAAAGGGAACATTGGTGCCAAACGTGAAAGGATCAAATCAGTTCGTCTTTGTGTCCGAGAGAACGTTTGTACCAACTTTACAAGGATTCCCTGGAGGTGTGACGGAGATATCGTGTTCACAAGGCAAAACATCTGCTTTGTAAAGTCCCAGCCATCTTGACGTTGGACGACCTACGTCTCATCAGTTCATCCTTGTGTTGAACTGAATGTTTGTACCACAGTTGAAGGAACTCCCCTCAAGGTGTTCCTGAATGTTGTTGGTGCAGAGGCGTAAAGATGCAGCTATATGTTGCAGCACACTGGCTTTGATCAGGGGACGAACTAGAAGTAAAGGAGGAACGAGGCTGAGGAAGTGACATCATCAGCTCATTATCACAGTAGACGGAGCAAGAGACTCAAATTAGAGGAAATAACCACAATTAGACAGTGAGCAATACACAGCAGAACCAAATATGAGGAATGATCCAGTACACAAATATACACAACTACAATATCAGAGTACTCATAAATATCAGTCCTCTGAATGTGCCAGACTTTTTTCATCGTTAAAGAAAGTGAAAAATCCTGGATCCGCACCACCCAGCGCATCCGTCCACCAAGTCTCACGATCGTCCATCTGGTAGTTTTTGTGTTTCCCGCGAATTAACAGACAAAGTCAACGAACATATAACGTCCTGAGTGGAGGTAAATCAATGAAAGAACAAACAAACCCAGTTCTAACACAAACCAAGTCATAAAAAGAGACAATCACCAGTTTCTTCATCAAGACCAAGATTTATTGTGGCTTTAAATCAGAAAATCCCAAAAGTTTCTCGTTAAACAAGGTGTGAGATGATCTGAGGACTTTCTACGTCTGGTCCTTCCTTTACTTCTGGTCTGTCACTCTGATGAAAGTCTGCCACAACATGAGTGAACCTCTTCACTGAACTGTGTTAAAAACAAACACCAAACTATCTGGATTCATTCTGATTATTCAAACTGAGAACATCTTAGAAGTGGATTTATTCTTACCTGTAAACGGAATCAGCAGCAGAAGTAAAGACATTTTAATCCATTTGATTTCATCCATTGTTCCTCTTTATCTTTTCTCTTCTCTGCTTCTTTTCTCAGCAAAAAGTGAAATGTGGCGTTTACTTCCTGTGTAGCACTTCTTCCTTCCTGTGGATTTACCTCAGTTTGCTGGTGATGCAATAAAGTAAATGAAGAAGTAACCGTCCGTCTTGTCTCAGAGTCATTGTCATATATGGTCCCATCTTTAACAGTCACGTCACTGTGTGTGAAGATAAATGTACCCATCATTCAGAGTGACGAGCATCACAGGTCATTTCAGTGTAGAAACAAGAAGCTGCAAAACCACAGAGAGAGAAAGACAGAAATGTGTCCAGGCTTTCTAATGAAAACTGTTGTTGTCAACACACAAACAAAGAAACAACAAAATCCCCATAAAACTCAACAACAAGCATCTGATCTTTGGTCGGTTATAAAGTAAATAATGAACTTTACAAAAGAAAATATATCATTTATCACATGAATTCATCTGAGGAGAAACAGTGACATGGACGTGAGGTTCCTGTTCCTCACGCTGCACAACTAGTTCCCTCACAGCACCCCCCTCTGGACCCAAAGGCTTTTACATGAACTCCTGAACATGAGCATGGAAATGAAACGTTAAAAGAAAACAGATGCAGCAGAGATTCAAGGAAATGTTCGTTCATGTATCAATAAATAACTGCAGATAAAACCGTCTGTGTACTCTGGCTTTATTCTTCTGGGATGAGTTCAGATACAAAGCAGGGAAATGTCTCTCAGGTGCTGTGGTCTCTCTTTGGTTTTGGCTTGTTGACGGTGGCGTGGACGTCACTGGAGGCTCCCGCAGAAGAAGAAAACTTCACACTGCTGTGGGTCAGTGATTCTCAAATGGGGGTACTAGTACCCCTAGGGATACTTCAGATACTTGTTCACTGTGATGAAGCCAGTTTCAATTCGGGACGACGAAATCAACAAAAATGGATTCGTGGTTGAAACGTAGCAGCAACGCACCTGAAAACAAAGAGATAGAAGTGAAGAAGAAAGTGAAAACAGAGCCGACAGAACACAAAACACTGTTTCTCTGAGATGTTTAGGGTCAATTACAACAACCTCAGTTTCGTCTGAATTTAGAAGTTAGAGGTTCTGGCTCATCCAGGCCTTGATGTTCTTGAGATGTTCCTGAAGTTGAACTAAGTGATTTGATTCATCAGGCTTCACAGAAATGTACAGCTGGGTGTTGTCTGCGTGACAATGGTGGTGTACGTGGTGCTTTCTGATGATGTTGCCTAAGGGAGCATATATAAGGTGAAGAGTATCGGTCCAAAGACAGAACCTTGTGGGACTCCATGACTAACTTCCATGTGCATGGAGGGGTCATTGTGTGGACTGTCTAATAAACGTTGTCATGTTTCTAGATATGAGAGCTGCTCCATCCAAAGTGGGATGAATACAATCTCTCCTCATCAGACCAGGTTTCCCCCAAAAGTTTGCCGATCATCTACGAAGCCCACGTTGTTATTTGGACACCAGCTCGACAGCCAGCGGTGAAAGGATGACGTGAGGCTGTGCATGTCGTCACTGGTCACATGAGGCAGGGGTCCAGAGAAAATGACATATTTCAAAGGGGGAACATTTTTGAAAAGAGTTTGAGAACCACTGCTGTAGTCACTGCTTCACCTTCACCACCATCTTTAACTCCAACCTGAGAGGGAAACAGCATCTTCAGCTAAGTTACAGACACGATGAGTCATTTTGTTTAGTTTCCCATTGGTCCAGACGACAAAGAGGGGCGGGCCGGAGAGCAGGTGCTACCATATTTGGAAGTGACGCCGCTCTCCGATTGGTTCGCTGCGATGGACGAGGGCGTCAACAAGTGATACATCTGCAACAAATGGGATTTTTTTCTGCAACTGTTGAATTTGCACATTTTGATCTTTTTCATACGATTCATCTACAACCAGAATACAATGGAGATGATTTGATGTATAGGATCAAATCATCTCAAGACAAAACAGAGTCAGTCCGAACAGCTCACAAGATACAAACAGATCATCAGGTTTAATCAAAGCACTAAATGTTGTTATAAACACTGATATTCACTGAGGTGGGGAAGCTTCATCTTGTTGCATGTAAATCAACATCATTTAAAAACTCAAACAGCTCAAACCTCCAAGTATCAACCTGCAGGATTTTCATCACAGCATAAAACACTAACATGTGTATAACAGCTAAACGTACAATATCTCTATGAAAATATACCATCTTATTATTATTATTATTACTTTAACATTGCAGCAGTAACTTAACTTACAGCTCCCCCTTCTGGCAAAACGTTTTTTTACAACACATTGGTTCATACAAATACAATCATTCATTTCATCATACAAATAACACTTCACCATTGTAATGTATAAGAGTAACAGCTGGAGCAGAAGAACATGAAGACACAGGATCAAATATTCCAGGTTTTGGAACGACCCACTACAAGAATCAATAAAATGGCTGAACACTGGTTCAATCCAGTCCACACCATAAAAGTGACTTCAGATATAAAACTTTATAGACTGGCCTTGGCAGCAGTTGAAACTAAATCAATGTTCCCACCTTTGTTTCTCTTTTAATGACAATCACAACTATTATTAAGAGTGACTTTGTTTTCACGGCAGAAAGCTGGAACAAATCATTCCTAAAATAATATCGATGTCAAATGTTACTCTACTATGGTCTGAATGTGATGGTGGCGTAGAGGCTGGAATCAGCTGAGGGTCCAGTAGAAGAGGAGGGAGCTTTCACAGTGCTGTAGGTCACTGCATCATCACCACCCCGGATCTATAGGATATACAATCAATCAATCAATCAATCAATCAGTCAATGTATAGCACCTTTCATACAGGTTAGTGTATTTCAGTGTGCTTCACAGAAGACAACAAATACAAATGTTGACAAAGAAGTATGATGAAATGGATTTAAAAAAAAGACAGAATAGGACGTATTACACAGCAGGTCAGGATGTAGCACGGTTACCATAGTGACACAACACAATGCAAATAAGAATTAAAACGTAAAATAACCTAATGCAGCGCTAAAAGCATGACATGTTTTAAAACAAGGGACAGACACCACAAATGATGTTTTTTATGTTTCCACTCATGACAACATGAGTTCTTATCGAACGGACAGGCTTACCTGGGCCGCGCTGTTGGTGGAGTGGCTGATGGAGGCGTAGGCAACATCATCTGGAGGGTCAACCTACACCATGAAGACACCACATCAACTTCACCAATATGGATTTCTACTGACTCAACCTTTTTCTGTTCCTTAACTTTTACATTACAACTGTATAACTTCATGACGACATGGCATTATTATAAGATTCATAAAAACTTGATTGTGGTATATATGTACATATAGCTCCTCTGATGCTTTTCATTTCTCTCTGATTTTCTATTTTAACTGTAGAATCTGAAAACCAGGGACCAGAAACGTTGCTTCTGTACATCTGATTTTTCAGCTTTATAACTGACCGTGTTTTCGTCCGTCTGTGTTTTGTTCCCTGAGACGACAGAAAAAGGAGAGTTAGCCTCGCAGAGGGAAGAATCAGCTTCATCAAAACATTTTGTCTCCTCCGCCGAGAAGGTCGTGTTTTCATCTGCGTCTGTTTGTGTGTCTATAGTTTGCAGGATCGCACACAAACAAAGATGAGTTGCTGTTCCAGGATTTCTTTTTTCAATTTCTTTACATTGTGAGAAGTTTTCATTGATTTTATGACCTTTATTTATAAATCAGGCATTTCTACAGGACTGATATTTATGTGTGTGAAATTGATGCAGCTCCAAATACAAATCCAGATGTAGAGGATTGAATTGTGGTTTCAGAAGACTGTCGGGCCTTGGTGGAGATACAAACTCTATAAGTGACATTCTAGTTTCATCTGTGAATGTTCCCACCTTTGTTTCTTCTCCATCTCACGACAATCACAACCAGAATAACGATTGTGGCTAAACCCACAGCCAGAGCGATGTACCGCCACCAGTCTGTCAACAGAAAGACAAGAGTTGAGTTTTCTGCTCAGTCCAACATCCTGTATTTACACGTTTTCAACATGTCTTTAAATCAATCAACATCAGCAGCACAGAGATGAATGAGAGGTGCACCAAATATTCACTACCTCCTGGGGTGGTTGTCTTCTCTTTGTTCTTTCCTTCTTAAGAAAAAGAAACATATGAACAAATGAATTGATTGGATCAGGAGCAGTTCATGGTGTTCTGTGTTTTCTCACCTGATGATGGAGGGATGAAGGCAAACTCTTCCTCTTTGTGTCCATCCTTCACTTTACATTTGAATAAGTTATCGTCCTTTGTCGTGTGAACAAAACTGGATTTTGAGAAGCTCACAGTGGCTGAGCAGCCAGACTGTGATGTCTTCAGATCCTTGTTGTCTTCATCCACATCTTTATTCATAAACAGCCACTTCACTTCACTGCAGGCTTTATATGTCGACACAGAGCAGCTCAACGTCACCTCATCACTTCTCTTCTGCTCAGTCACTGGTGATGATGGAGATATTGTGAGAGAAAGAGAACATGAGTGAAACTATCTCCATCAGAATGATCAGAATGTTTTTATGAAGAGACTCTTTTACTCACTGGTGACAACAGACAAATGAAACACATGGTCTGTCTGTATTTGTTTTGTCTGGTCAGACTTTCTGCAGGCGTAGACACCAACATCCTCGACTGTGACCTCCCTGATAACCAGAGAACAGTTTGCAGCAAGACGTATTCTGTCTGCTTTAGATTTGGAAATCACAGATGTGTCGAGCTGCCCATCGAGAACCAGGTTTACGTCTCTAGTCTCCTCTGATTCCCTGAAGAACCAGATAGTAGCTCTACAGTTAACATGATCCTCTGTCACAGGTTCACAAGGCAAAATGACTTCAGCTCCAGCTCTGACGATGACGGAGGAATCTTGGGCAGCTGGTGTTGTGGAGGAAATGAGAGAGAGACAGGACCAATTAAACTAAACTAAGAGAAAGACTGATATTTTCATAAACTTATGAGAGTGAGGATTATTTTAGACGTAACTTTGTAAATTAAGAATGGAGCACGACTGAGCAGATAAACCTGAAAACAATAAACTACAGTTATCGCCCTGCATTTGAAGGCCTCAGCCAACTAGTCCAGTTTCAGACTACGTACACTGTAAGAAATGATGAATGTGGTTAGTAAATCACTTAAAATAAAGATGATTATCAGAATAAATAATTAAGTTTGTTACATGAACATGTTTTAGTCAGTTGACAACTTATTGTACGAAGTCGGACAAAATTAATATGAAGAGCAAGGTGTAAATGTAATAGAATAGAGAAGCTATGCATTGAGTTTTAAATGTAAACAGACACCCACCTCATTTTTTGAAAAGCCACTGAGCTGTCCTATCAGTTTTAATAGTAAAGTCTTCCTCCACGTCAGTAGGTGGTGCTGTTTGTACTACACTGTGGATTCACACTGGAGACCTGATCACAGGCTCGACACATGCGCAGCTCACAATAAATGAGTTCAGCTTGAGCAAGATGCTAACATGTGGTCTTCTCCCTTCTTCATATCTACAGGTAATGTACAACTCAGTTTTACAATTTCATCTTTGTTCCGAATTAAGAAAACGTTACGTCGGATGTTTTGTGAGTGTCGATGATTTTCAGAAGTGTGGTAAAAGTATACTTTAGTGACTCGCCGTCTTGACGCGCTTTGTCATGGCGGGTGCACGCGCAGTTGGCGCACTGTGGTTTCAGCCGCCGGTGTAATGAGTCCGTGTGAGTGATATTATGGGTCTGTGACCGAAACCAAACCTGTTCTTCAAGTGGTTAAAAGTATTGGTAGCCAGCGTTTGGCGAATGTTCACGTGTTCAGTCATATGCAAATTAGCTTTAGCATCCCAGTCACAGCCTGGTCACGTGACGTTAGTAAATGCTGCTGATGTGTTTCAGTGTGTGAACAAATGTGTCAAATGTTTATGTGTAATGTGAGGAAGTGTGAAGAGTAAGGGCATCGGTTTGTGTGATGTGTTATGTGTGTGGCAGTTTAATGTAATAAGTGTAGTGTGTGAGCCAGTTAGGAATGTATGTTAAGTGACTGTGTTTCAGTTTTATTAGTCAGTATTTCTGTATTTGTCTTGTCATTGTTGCAATATTTTGAATATAATTTGAACAGCGAGCACTTTAACATGAGAGTGAAACTCAATGGAAAATTGAAGTGACTGATGTGTATTTGTCCAAATGTCATAATAAATGAATTCAGCCTGAGCAAGATGCTAACATCAGGTCTTCTCCCTTCTTCAAATCCAGAGGGAGTAAATGTGTCTTTATTGGTTACGCAGTGCTCCCCAGCCTGTGTAACCCTTGCTGCCGGTCCAGATTTCCCCTCGTTCTGCTGCGGTAACATTAACTTATGTGTTTAGCACTTTTAAATAAATATTTCTGTGTTCACTTCACTGTAGAGAAATATTAAGTTCGCCCAACTTGTCTACATGGTGACTTTCAACTCTAAACTTTTTCAAAGTTGAGTACACGGCCTAATTTGCCCGAACATGTTCAACTGCAGATGCCTCGATGACAAGAAGAGAAAGAAGGACGAGAAACAAGAGTTGAATATTTGAATATCATTAGGGTCAGTAACTATCTTTGTCTTATTCACAACTGCTCACTGCATCAGCACACAGTACGAGATATCATTGTTTGACGCAGCACTTCATTTAAATTACAAAGCTGATTTAGAAGCTCACATAGGCGTTCTGAGCTATAGCTAACATTAATGCTGTCTCTTTTTGTTGCTTTGTTTTCTAGAGGCAGCAGAAGGACATTAAGTGGCACTGAACTCAGGGAGCGTTAGTTTTGCCGCTGCAAAGGTAGAGAATATGTGTTTTACTGGTGGTGACGTTAAATCATGTTAACGTGGAGAATAATCCAAAAGCCCATGGAAAACAGAAAGACAAGAGTTGAGTTTTCTGCTCAGTCCAACATCCTGTATTTACACGTTTTCAACATGTCTTTAAATCAATCAACATCAGCAGCACAGAGATGAATGAGAGGTGCACCAAATATTCACTACCTCCTGGGGTGGTTGTCTTCTCTTTGTTCTTTCCTTCTTAAGAAAAAGAAACATATGAACAAATGAATTGATTGGATCAGGAGCAGTTCATGGTGTTCTGTGTTTTCTCACCTGATGATGGAGGGATGAAGGCAAACTCTTCCTCTTTGTGTCCATCCTTCACTTTACATTTGAATAAGTTATCGTCCTTTGTCGTGTGAACAAAACTGGATTTTGAGAAGCTCACAGTGGCTGAGCAGTCAGACTGTGATGTCTTCAGATCCTTGTTGTCTTCATCCACATCTTTATTCATAAACAGCCACTTCACTTCCCTGCAGGCTTTATATGTCGACACAGAGCAGTTCAACGTCACCTCATCACTTCTCTTCTGCTCAGTCACTGGTGATGATGGAGATATTGTGAGAGAAAGAGAACATGAGTGAAACTATCTCCATCAGAATGATCAGAATGTTTTTATGAAGAGACTCTTTTACTCACTGGTGACAACAGACAAATAAAACACATGGTCTGTCTGTATTTGTTTTGTCTGGTCAGACTTTCTGCAGACGTAGAACCCAGCATCCTCGACTGTGACCTCCCTGATAACCAGAGAACAGTTTGCAGCAAGACGTATTCTGTCTGCTTTAGATTTGGAAATCACAGATGTGTCGAGCTGCCCATAGAGAACCAGGTTTACTTCTCTAGTCCACTCTGATTCACTGAAGATCCAGATAGTAGCTCCACAGTTAACATGATCCTCTGTCACAGGTTCACAAGGCAAAATGACTTCAGCTCCAGCTCTGACGATGATGAAGGAATCTTGGGCAGCTGGTGTTGTGGAGGAAATGAGAGAGAGACAGGACCAATTAAACTAAACTAAGAGAAAGACTGATATTTTCATACACTTATGAGAGTGAGGATTATTTTAGACGTAACTTTGTAAATTAAGAATGGAGCACGACTGAGCAGATAAACCTGAAAACAATAAACTACAGTTATCGCCCTGCATTTGAAGGCCTCAGCCAACTAGTCCAGTTTCAGACTACGTACACTGTAAGAAATGATGAATGTGGTTAGTAAATCACTTAAAATAAAGATGATTATCAGAATAAATAATTAAGTTTGTTACATGAACATGTTTTAGTCAGTTGACAACTTATTGTACAAAGTTGGACAAAATTAATATGAAGAGCAAGGTGTTAACTTTTGTGTTTAGCACTTTTAAATGAATATTTCTGTGTTCACTTCACTGTAGAGAAATATTAAGTTCGCCCAACTTGTCTACATGGTGATTTTCAACTCTAAACTTTTTCAAAGTTGAGTACACGGCCTAATTTGCCCGAACATGTTCAACTGCAGATGCCTCGATGACAAGAAGAGAAAGAAGGACGAGAAACAAGAGTTGAATATTTGAATATCATTAGGGTCAGTAACTATCTTTGTCTTATTCACAACTGCTCACTGCATCAGCACACAGTACGAGATATCATTGTTTGACGCAGCACTTCATTTAAATTACAAAGCTGATTTAGAAGCTCACATAGGCGTTCTGAGCTATAGCTAACATTAATGCTGTCTCTTTTTGTTGCTTTGTTTTCTAGAGGCAGCAGAAGGACATTAAGTGGCACTGAACTCAGGGAGCGTTAGTTTTGCCGCTGCAAAGGTAGAGAATATGTGTTTTACTGGTGGTGACGTTAAATCATGTTAACGTGGAGAAAACCAAAAGCCCATGGAAAACAGAAAGACAAGAGTTGAGTTTTCTGCTCAGTCCAACATCCTGTATTTACACGTTTTCAACATGTCTTTAAATCAATCAACATCAGCAGCACAGAGATGAATGAGAGGTGCACCAAATATTCACTACCTCCTGGGGTTGTTGTCTTCTCTTTGTTCTTTCCTTCTTAAGAAAAAGAAACGTATGAACAAATGAATTGATTGGATCAGGAGCAGTTCATGGTGTTCTGTGTTTTCTCACCTGATGATGGAGGGATGAAGGCAAACTCTTCCTCTTTGTGTCCATCGTTCACTTTACATTTGAATAAGTTATCGTCCTTTGTCGTGTGAACAAAACTGGATTTTGAGAAGCTCACAGTGGCTGAGCAGCCAGACTGTGATGTCTTCAGATCCTTGTTGTCTTCATCCACATCTTTATTCATAAACAGCCACTTCACTTCCCTGCAGGCTTCATATGTCGACACAGAGCAGCTCAACGTCACCTCATCACTTCTCTTCTGCTCAGTCACTGGTGATGATGGAGATATTGTGAGAGAAAGAGAACATGAGTGAAACTATCTCCATCAGAATGATCAGAATGTTTTTATGAAGAGACTCTTTTACTCACTGGTGACAACAGACAAATGAAACACATGGTCTCTCTGTATTTGTTTTGTCTGGTCAAACTTTCTGCAGAGGTAGAGACCAGCATCCTCGACTGTGACCTCCCTGATAACCAGAGAACAGTTTGCAGCAAGACGTATTCTGTCTGCTTTAGATTTGGAAATCACAGATGTGTCGAGCTGCCCATAGTGAACCAGGTTTACGTCTCCAGCCCGCTCTGATTCCCTGAAGAACCAGATAGTAGCTCCACAGTTAACATGATCCTCTCTCACAGGTTCACAAGGCAAAATGACTTCAGCTCCAGCTCTGACGATGATGAAGGAATCTTGGGCAGCTAGTGTTGTGGAGGAAATGAGAGAGAGACAGGACCAATTAAACTAAACTAAGAGAAAGACTGATATTTTCATACACTTATGAGAGTGAGGATTATTTTAGACGTAACTTTGTAAATTAAGAATGGAGCACGACTGAGCAGATAAACCTGAAAACAATAAACTACAGTTATCGCCCTGCATTTGAAGGCCTCAGCCAACTAGTCCAGTTTCAGACTACGTATTTTTTTCCAGACTCATGAGGTCACTCTGACCCTTGATCACTGAAATCTAATCAGTTCGTTTCTCATTCGAGGAGACAACTGGTCAAAATTTGAAGAAATTCAGACTTGAGATGTTCAAGAGGCCAAAAACTTGAAACCTCGACCTTTAACCACCAAATCTGACGAGTTAATCCGTGAGTTAAAGGGAACATTGGTGCCAAACGTGAAAGGATCAAATCAGTTCGTCTTTGTGTCCGAGAGAACGTTTGTACCAACTTTACAAGGATTCCCTGGAGGTGTGACGGAGATATCGTGTTCACAAGTCAAAACATCTGCTTTGTAAAGTCCCAGCCATCTTGACGGTGGACGACCTACGTCTCATCAGTTCATCCTTGTGTTGAACTGAATGTTTGTACCACAGTTGAAGGAACTCCCCTCAAGGTGTTCCTGGATGTTGTTGGTGCAGAGGCGTAAAGATGCAGCTACATGTTGCAGCACACTGGCTTTGATCAGGGGACGAACTAGAAGTAAAGGAGGAACGAGACTGAGGAAGTGACATCATCAGCTCATTATCACAGTAGACGGAGCAAGAGACTCAAATTAGAGGAAATAACCACAATTAGACAGTGAGCAATACACAGCAGAACCAAATATGAGGAATGATCCAGTACACAAATATACACAACTACAATATCAGAGTACTCATAAATATCAGTCCTCTGAATGTGCCAGACTTTTTTCATCGTTAAAGAAAGTGAAAAATCCTGGATCCGCACCACCCAGCGCATCCGTCCACCAAGTCTCACGATCGTCCATCTGGTAGTTTTTGTGTTTCCCGCGAATTAACAGACAAAGTCAACGAACATATAACGTCCTGAGTGGAGGTAAATCAATGAAAGAACAAACAAACCCAGTTCTAACACAAACCAAGTCATAAAAAGAGACAATCACCAGTTTCTTCATCAAGACCAAGATTTATTGTGGCTTTAAATCAGAAAATCCCAAAAGTTTCTCGTTAAACAAGGTGTGAGATGATCTGAGGACTTTCTACGTCTGGTCCTTCCTTTACTTCTGGTCTGTCACTCTGATGAAAGTCTGCCACAACATGAGTGAACCTCTTCACTGAACTGTGTTAAAAACAAACACCAAACTATCTGGATTCATTCTGATTATTCAAACTGAGAACATCTTAGAAGTGGATTTATTCTTACCTGTAAACGGAATCAGCAGCAGAAGTAAAGACATTTTAATCCATTTGATTTCATCCATTGTTCCTCTTTCTCTTTTCTCTTCTCTGCTTCGTTTCTCAGCAAAAAGTGAAATGTGGCGTTTACTTCCTGTGTAGCACTTCTTCCTTCCTGTGGATTTACCTCAGTTTGCTGGTGATGCAATAAAGTAAATGAAGAAGTAACCGTCCGTCTTGTCTCAGAGTCATTGTCATATATGGTCCCATCTTTAACAGTCACGTCACTGTGTGTGAAGATAAATGTACCCATCATTCAGAGTGACGAGCATCACAGGTCATTTCAGTGTAGAAACAAGAAGCTGCAAAACCACAGAGAGAGAAAGACAGAAATGTGTCCAGGCTTTCTAATGAAAACTGTTGTTGTCAACACACAAACAAAGAAACAACAAAATCCCCATAAAACTCAACAACAAGCATCTGATCTTTGGTCGGTTATAAAGTAAATAATGAACTTTACAAAAGAAAATATATCATTTATCACATGAATTCATCTGAGGAGAAACAGTGACATGGACGTGAGGTTCCTGTTCCTCACGCTGCACAACTAGTTCCCTCACAGCACCCCCCTCTGGACCCAAAGGCTTTTACATGAACTCCTGAACATGAGCATGGAAATGAAACGTTAAAAGAAAACAGATGCAGCAGAGATTCAAGGAAATGTTCGTGCATGTATCAATAAATAACTGCAGATAAAACCGTCTGTGTACTCTGGCTTTATTCTTCTGGGATGAGTTCAGATACAAAGCAGGGAAATGTCTCTCAGGTGCTGTGGTCTCTCTTTGGTTTTGGCTTGTTGACGGTGGCGTGGACGTCACTGGAGGCTCCAGCAGAAGAAGAAAACTTCACACTGCTGTGGGCCACTTCACCACCATCTTTAACGCAAACATGAGAAAGAAGGAAACTGCACTTCACAATGAGTCCTTTTGTTTATTAGGGACATCTTCTCCGACTCTGACAGCGGCTGACGGGTTGTGTCTGGTTGTTGCTGTTAAGAAAGAAATGACAAATTACTCATAAATATCAGGTTTGCTTTTTTCATTAAGATCAATGAATTATTCTCTGAGACATCAGCGACACAGTATTAAGGCCATGTTGAAGAAAAACATTTGAGATTTTAAAAAAACAAAGTCGTAATACTGTGAGAAAAACGTTGCAAGTGTTACAAGAATAAAGTGGTAACTGAGTGGAAACCTGCAAGATTACAAGATCGGAATCTTTAAATAAAATGCTGACCCATACCGCATCCTTCCGCTTTGTTTTGTGGTGATCCTGCAAACTAACAAGTTCACGTGAACCACTGAAGCAAAACTTGTGTTTCGCCTTGTGCTGGTCATTTGAGAGACTGAAGGTTTCAGGCACTTGGCTCCAGTTTTACTTGCAGCGTTTGTAGCTTGTAGCTTCACTGTCACATACACAGATATGAAGTTTGTGTGTCTGTCTCTGACTTTGCAAAATCTCAAACAAACAAATATAGAGTTCATTTAAATCAGCGTTAAACTCATAGTTAAAATACAGTCAGAAAACCAGTACTTGTAGAGTTGTGAACTGTTTCTTTTGTGTTGAGTGTCTTTGCCTTCAATCTGAAGACTTTTTCATCCACTTGAATTCAGCCATCGTTCTTCTCTTTTTTGTTTTCCTTCTCTCGTTCTCAATCCTTATTTGTCAAATATTCAAACCATTTTCCTTTTCAGCGAATCGGAACTTCCCCTTCATAACCACACCCCCACACGGACTTCTCATCCGAGTCTTTTATACAGATGCTGTCGACATTGGATCGCTTGGTTGTTTCTCACGTTCTGTCTCAAGAACAAAGTCTGAGAACAAATGAAACTTCATAAAACCACATTAATAAGCTGAAAGTTGACATTTTTACTTTCTCTTAATGAAACACTGAAAGCATGGTGGACATAAAATGTATGAATAAACAAAAATACAAATAAGTAAAGTCATGATTAGATAATTGAACACAAACATGAATGAAAAAAAAATACACAACGACTTTTTCTGTATTTCTGTTTCTGTTTTTATTTACACATTTATTTATTTCTTTTTACAAGCTCTGATCACAACACACACCATTACTCCTCTTTATCTTTACAGACAAAATAAGTGTTGGCCTCTTAATTCACCTTTAAAATCTTTTGTAAACAGTTGTTTTACTCTTTAACGCCACCTTCTGGACAAAAAGCTTTTCACAACAGTGCATTGCATCCAGGAAATGACTCATTCAGATAATACGTTGAGGATTCTCCTGGTTTTACAGAGAGATCTATGTGTTGTGGATTAAGTTGAAAGGTGAGGACGGATAAAGACTCTGCTGTGGTCCCTGTTTGCTTTTGGCTTGTTGACGGCGGCGTACACGTCGCTGGAGGCTCCAGCAGAAGAATAAGACTTCGCGGTGCTGTAGGTCATTGCATCACTGTCGTCTCTGACTCGTACCTGAGAAGGAAACTTTAAAGACAGAATGAAACAGGCTTCGGTTGTGTTTCTTGTGTTTTCATTGTTCATCAGTCCCTCACCCTGTCTTCCCTGTTGCTCTTCTTGATGTAGATGACGGAGGTGTAGCAAACATCATCTCCAGGATCAGCCTACAGAGTGAAGACAACATGCTGACTCCTCAGGAACATGTGGATTCACAATAAACTGACCAAACCCAGCGTGAGGTCACCCACGTGGTTTGTGAGCTGTAGTCGTGAAGCCTCCAGTTGGACTTCCGGTTCTGAAGTGTGTGATCTCACCTTGTCCCAACTGGTTTCTGGACCAGACTGAGTCTCCGCAGGGTTTAGTCTTTGTCCCTGAACAAACACAGTCTAGTTAATTTGGTTTCCAGCAGAGTGAAGATACATATTTCCTAAAATTCTGAAATGCTCACTTACAATATATTTTCTTGCATCAACTGAATGAACTTTTTTGTACTTTTTAGATTTAATTGATGACTCCTAAAGCGTTACAGAACCAAGCCTCTGTGTATATCAAGGATTTATTTCCTCCATATTATCCTGATGGAAATAATTTACCAACTGGGATCAGAAATACATATTTATAAACATTTTTTAAATAATTCAATTAAACTCTTTTCCTTTATTTTACGTCTGATTGTTGTTTTATTGTTGTTTCCTCCTCTTTGTTAAGAAAAGTGTTGTATGAGGAACTACCTGGTCGTGACTAATTAAACATTTTAAAATTCAGCTTTAAAACTCACAGAATTTTCCTCCATTTGTGTTTTGTTCCCTGAAACAAAGAAAGAAAAGGTTAATTTCAGCTTCATCAGCGAAAAATACATTTATTTAAAAAGAAAACAAATGTGTTGCAGACTTAAAAGTTTCTTGTGGGAAGTTTCTTGCCTTTATTTCTCTTCAGTCTGATGACTGCCACAGTAGTTATTAAAAACGCTGCCAAACCTGCAGCCACAGCAACGTACAACCACCAGCCTAGAAAGATTAATCAGAATAAGATCGACTGAAAGACAAAAACCTTCTGAAAGAGAGAATGGATAAAATGTTGAGTCTCTACGTTGCGGCGTCTGATCGGATGCTGTCGTGTCCGTCTCAGTTGTTCTTGTTACTGTCGCTGTCGTCACTTCATCACCTGGAAAACATGAAGGAACAAATGAGTGAGAAAACATCAGGAATCACAAACGGAAAATTAGTTTTGAACACTCGCGTGGTTTCTCACCTGAGGGCTGAGAGCTGAGGGTAAACCGCTCCACGATCTTGAAATAACCGTCGGTCACTTCACATGTAAATAACTCCCGATAGTTTGGTCTCCGCTTGAGATAAGGGGAAACTATCAGTGAGCATTGTGATGTCCTCCAGTCGACAACATCGTTAGTCACGTTGGGATCCTTGTACAGACACTTCACCCTGTGGCCGTACCCATATGTCGACACGGAGCAGGAAAACACCAGCTCATCATTGACGATAGATTCAGTCACTGGTGGAGAGGAAGGAGAAAAAGCCGACAGGATGCACTGAAGAAGACTGAAACTACAGGTTAAGACCTTAAATATTTACTCGCTAAAAATCAAGAGATTATCAGAATCGTTTACATATGGACTTCAATGAAAAGTGATTCCTGGAGTCGCCCCCTGCTGTTCATTTGAGAGAAAACTCTGGATTTGTGTCACTTTCAATTTTTGTATCCAGTCTATGTATAAACACACCAGAGGAAAGTGAAAAAACGTTTCCTTTAAGTCTTTATCTAATCGTTCTTTCTAATACCTCCGAGTATCTGTGTTGGAGTTTTTGTAAAAATATTTTGAATACTCTTCTGGATTGAAGGAGTAAAGTCTTTGAACTTTTTTAAATTTTCAAATCAAAATCAGGAAACAAGCTGAGACACAGAAAAACAGATCTGACTTTTGTTTTGATATTAAAAACTGAAAAATGAAGACTTGACACAACTGAGACATAAACTCCTGATGTCATTTTCTCATAGACTTATATAGAAACACATGTTTTTAGCAACCAGTGGAGTCGCCCCCTGCTGGTCACTTGAGAGAATACATGTTTCAGGCACAGTCTATAATTGCGACTGTCTCCTGTTGAGTTTTTGTTGTTGTCCTTGCTCATTATTTTGTCTCTGAAAACCTTCAGCAGCTTTTCTCTTGAGGAACGACACCACCAGTGAGATCAGAATTATTGTAGCGCTTCAGAAATCTCACCTTGAACAACAGACAGATGAACCAGGTGGTCTTGTTCTGATTTGAGCTGTCGACAGTCGTAGCGCCTGTTGTCTGCAGCCGTGACGTTCTTTATGACCAGAGAACAGTTCTCGTTAACACTCACTCTGTTTTTATCTTTGATAGCTTTACTGATGCTCCCACGTCTGACCAGATCCACTACGTTCCCTGAGCCATTCAGATCAGAGAACCAGTCGGTGCCGTCACATTTGTTCTGACCAGGAATCACATTTTTGCAAGGCAACGTGACGTCATCTCCTTCTCTGACGATGATGGAGGACAGGTACTGACCTGTGACTGATGAGGAGAAAAGACGGACAAACATTAAGAATACAGGCTGAAATATACAGTAAATATGTGTGAGGGTCTGCGGAGCTCTGGAAATGTTCCGTCCTCCTTTTCCACGAGAGGTTAGTAAATGTTGTGTAGGGTGTGATAATTAGTGAGGGAGAAAAAGAACATTATTGAAAATAATTTTGGGATGTTCATTTGTCAAACGCTGTGTGAGAACGCAAATGTCCAAGTGAGATTCCCCGGGTCTAACAATAACATTACCATCATATCATCATTACTACTACTATTATCATCATATTGCCACTGCACTACTTGTCTGCCTATTCATCTTGTGTTTGTGTTTTTGTTCTTTTTACCCCAATGTTTTGTTTTGTTCTATTGTATTGTGTTTTGTTGTGTTCTGATATACGAGCTGCTATGACGACTGAATTTCCCTCCGGGGATGAATAAAGTACTCTATCTATCTATCTATCTATCTATCTAACTGCGGAGTTTCATTGCGAGCGAGTGGGCGTGTTCATGACGTTCCTAACATGCGAGAAAAACAAAAAAGAAGGCAAAAATCAAGTAGAAGATGAAGACGTCGAGTTCTTTGTGACCGAGTCGCTGTTGGTTTCCGTCGTTGCTTGCTGCTCCGCCCCTCGTGTGAAGGCTCACTGCTTTGTTCAGGTGTGAAAGACAAACTCCAGAGAAAGTCTAAACCACTGAGAGATGAGGCGTTGTATTTGACACCCCCTCGTCCAGTTAACTGACATAATGAATCAACGCGATCATCGTTTAAAAGCAAGACAGCAAAACAAAGCTCTTCCTTTGTTTTCTGATGCTTCACAGATCAGTTATCAGGAAAATAATTTTCAGATTTATCAATAATGAAAACAAATTCTCTGCTATTTTTCACCACAATATACATCCAACCAAATGAGGAACCTCTTGCACTTTAAGGAACCATATGAAGTTTGCAAAGAACCATCTCCTATGTGACAGAGTTCTTCAGTTGGTGATGACTCTGTGAGGAAACATTAAAGAACCATTATATTTCTGAGAGTATAATAATGAAGGATTACCTGAAAACGGAGGCGTCAGCATCAGGAATAAAAACACTTTAATCCACCTTATTTCTGTCATCATGAGTTTTTTTTATCTCTGATTTACTGTCAGAGTCTCTGATCTGCTTCAGAGAAATGACAGATGTCTTTCCTGTCATCAGCAGGGAAGACTTCCTCATTTTGGCCATCAGCTTGTTCTGTAGGTGGAGCTCATCAGCTATTCATCTCTTTTACATCTTTTTTTTTTTCATCTCTTTCTTAATTTAGCAGTTTTCCCAGATTGATAATCCAGCAGGCGAAGAAGCAGCCGCCCGCAGACGAGAGGTGAAATGTCACAGCAGCCTGACGACGACCCGGAGGAGGTGAGAGAGCAGACGGAAAATAAATGGAGGAGAAAAAAACGGTTTGTTCCAAATGTTCATCAGATGAGGAAGCTGTGGTTTAGTGAGGAGATAAATGACATGACAACACAAGATGTTCCTTTTTATAGTCACTTTCATGCTTTTAGGTTTCTACAAGTTTATATGCAGAACTTTAAAAGTTAGTAAAAAAAAAGTCACTCAATATAAAAAAAATATTCTGTTCTATTTAACAGATAAAAACCGATAAACTATAAATAAAGGAACAAATAAAGCAAGAATGTCGCACAGCAGAGCTCTTATCTCCACCAACACTGAACCAGATTACACACACTCGTGGATTATCAGTCCTCGGTGCAGCTCAGAGGAAACTCCTGCTACTTGTTGTGTCTTTTTCACATTTCAAACACATCCATCAACACATGGAGAAGTTTGAGAGAGACATTAAATAAATTCCAGTTCATAACATCACATCAAGTCAAACTGCAGTCGACCACTGATCCACGGAGGAGAACGTTTCTGATGGTTTATGGTCTTTACTGTAATTGTCGTAAATGCATCAAACCTTTTCTGGTTCGCTGCTGGATGTCTACTGACACAGAACAAAGTCAGAACAGAGGAGTGTTCCTAAGTTCACGCAGGACGATCTTTGCCCTACAGTCACCATGTTAAACATCAAACTGATTCAGTTTATCATTGGCCAGCTTGTAAAATAAGTGGGCGAAGGGTAAATTGGAGATTTGTGTGTGTGTGAGCAAATCTTTTCATTTGTGGATTCTGGGACAGAAATCTGTGTCACAGTTTAGTTTGTTTCATAATGAAACCGACAGGATGGGACCTGCTGCTGTAAGACTCAGTGAGAGTTCAGGTTCTAATTCAAACGAAAAATGATCATGAAATAAAAAGACCCAACAGACATTTTGTAAAACCACATTTAATTTCACTAGACCCTGATTTTTACACACTAAATATCAGTTCCTTAAATTTATGTTTTCATCAAGATCCATGAATTATTCTCTGAGAAAAAAATGTCTCACAACGCTAAAGAAAGTGAATTAAAGGTTTTTTGGATCCTCCCCCTGATGATACAGTTCAGAATTAAAGCTCACTCATGCTCAATGCTAGGTACATATATGGAAACTGACCGAGCCGTCTGTCGGTGCTCTGCGTTTTTCCGTAATTGTGAACGTCTTCTGAAAGTTTGACTCCTTTCCTGTTGCCAGCAGAGGATTTTTTTTTTTTGTGCCCCAGTGAGTCACGTTGGGGAAACTGAGGAGCTCGGCCTCTGTTGTACATCGTTCCCAAGATGTAAAAAACAATAAGTATGCAAACGTGTGTCAGGAAATGAAATGCACTCTGCAGACAAGGTGCTCCATGTCCAAAGGCAAGAAGAAGAAGAAGACATTAAGAATAATTCATGGTCTGTATGAACACTTCAGTTCAGAGCGTCTGAACGAGCAGAACTTTCAAAAGAGACGTTTTGACTTTTCCCTCAAACCAACATTGTCCAGTCCCACAATTCTCCGAAGGTGCCGATGAGACTTTTTTTTTTAAAACCAGCCAAAGGTCAAAATAACTGGTGCATAATATTTCCAGTCTGGGTGAAACATTACTGTCGATTTACCCTCTGTACAGACACAATCACTGAAGATAAATCCACACTAAACTGTTGATAATGGATAATGGCTCACACTCCGTCTCAGTGGGCGTGGCTACAGCTACAAAAGCTTTCCCTCCTTCTCACAACACTCACTTGCACCAAACACAGCACAGGAGGAAACTCACTGTGTTAGACAATGGAGATGTTCGGTGTTTTTCTTCAGTCCTCCAGCTCTGTCTCCCTGTTGGGGGCTCTGGTGGTCCTGGTCCTCATTTACCTAGTTTCCAGCTTCGGCTCCCAGGAGGACAAGGATCCTCCAGGACCTAAACCACTTCCTCTGCTGGGGAACCTGCTGCAGCTGGACCTCAAGAGACCCTTCTACTCTTTACTGGAGGTGAGGAAGCTCTCTTCCACTTTCCTCTCTGATTCTGAGTCATGTGTGAATCATGACATCACTCCTCTGCTCTTAGCTTTCCAAGAAGTATGGATCAGTGTTCACCGTCTATTTTGGATCCAAGAAAGTGGTGGTTCTGGCCGGATACAAGACGGTGAAGGAGGCGCTTGTAAACTATGCCGAGGAGTTTGGAGACAGAGACCCGATGCTAATCGTGGATGAAAACAATGAAGGACATGGTGAGTAAAGGAAAAACATTTTTTTCCCACATTGTTGTGGTTTACCAGCAGTAATAAGTAATAACTACTCTATTCCAGGGGTTTTATGGTCCAATGGGGATTCGTGGAAAGAAATGCGTCGCTTTGCTCTGACGAACCTGAGAGACTTCGGAATGGGCAAGAAGACATGTGAGAACAAAATCATTGAGGAATGTGACCACCTCGTTGAGGTGTTTAAGAACTTTAATGGTAAATATATGTCATTCAAACAGCTGCATTTTGAGCAGCCTTTACACAAAGATCCTACAAAAAACGTCCTTTTTTTTCTTGCAGGAGAAGCTTTTGATACGACCCAACCGATGAACTGTGCAGTCTCTAATATTATCTGCTCCATGGTCTATGGCAGCAGGTTCGAATACGATGACCCAGAGTTTATATCTCTGGTCGATCGAACAAACAGAAATATTCAACTCGCGGGCTCTCCATCAATACAAGTATAATTTAGCACAGCCACTTTAATATATTTGATTCAAAAACTTTTGCAACTGGGAAAGAAAAAAAATATTAAAAAAATGTGATTCTTTTTGTTATTCTTCTTTTGACAGATCTACAACCTGTTCCCGTGGTTTGGTAAATTGCTCGCCAAAACGAAGGAATTCAACAAATTGTATGAAGCTAATAGGAAACAGAACTTACAGCTGTTCACACATCTGAAAAAGACCCTCGATCCACAGATGTGCAGAGGGTTCGTGGATGCCTTTCTGGTCCGAAAGCAAAACCTTGAGGTTTGCAAATGCTTGATTTCACAATATTATTTTTTTAAAGTAGCTACTTTATTCATAGCTATTGTTTAATGTCAAATTAAGATTATTATTCCATTTATCCGGTTTAAAATTTAACGGGACAATTAATAAACCTTTTTGTAAATGAGTCAGTTTATTCCATCTGAACCTGGGCAGGTGTGAAAACAGCTAGAGAGGCCAAATCAAACATATTAGACACGTAAGACCCCTGTGAGGACGTCCACGTGTGACATTTTGACCATGCAGATCATCCATATCAAAGGCCCTGACTCCCCCCCCTCCCTTTCTACTAAAAACTCTAATACGTCATCCAATAGCAGCTCTACACATTAACTTGAGCCTTCTCTCTAAACTGAATGTGGTCTAAGAGAAATGTGGATAAAGGTTCAATGTGTAGGATTTTGTGACATCTAGTGGGGAAGTTGTGTATTGCAACCAATTGAATACCCCCACGTTTAACCTTCCCTTCCAAATGTGTAGTAGAAACCACAGTGGGCTCGTCTCTAGAGCCTGTTTTTAGTTGATACAGGAACCTACACAACTAAAGTGGCTTTTTATATCTAATGAGGTCACTATGGACTGGCAGCAGGATCATGAAGGGTTTTTCCATCCATATAAGCTTTAGTTTTTGTCTATAGTCCTAAAGGGAACAGAGAACTACACATGGCATCATTGTGATTTCTTCATGATGTCATTTATCATGTTGTCCGATCAATATAAGCTTTAGATTGAAAATTATTTGTAGAGATATCTTGAAAAAAAAATGTTGTCTAGCCGATCGGATCCAAAAGTTAATTGTCTAGAAATTAACTCCCAAGTGATATTCCCACTACGTCTTGTGGAAACCCATCAATAAGTTGTTGCGATAGTTTGTCCACGTTTGCTGGCATAAAGGATAATGATGAAATCAAGAACTGCATTCCAGAAGACCTACATTTTAAGAAGGAACTTGGAAAAGATGACACTGACTCAGATAGGATAGGGTTAATTGCTTCTGGGCCCCAAATCCATCTGCTCTCTCGGTCTACACCTGTTTCAAGCCAAAAGTAGAAGTGAAGAGTTTGAAATGCAACCCTGAGTTAGTCACTGAGGGTAAAAAAAAAAACGTTTGAATAACTGCTCTGGTCCTATCTCCATTCAGGAATCTGGGATTTCCAAAAATCACTTTCATGATAAAAACCTTCTGACCACAGTCAATAATCTCTTTGCTGCTGGGACAGACACAACGGCGACAACACTGAGATGGGGACTTATGCTGATGGCCAAGTATCCAAAAATACAAGGTAAGGAGCTGAGGACACCAGCAGCTCCACCAACTCAAGAATATCTTAAAAACAAAAAGAAAACAAAAATACCCTTCCATCAGACCAGGTCCAGGAGGAGCTGAGCAGGGAGATAGGAAGTCGTCAGGTGCAGGTTGAAGACAGGAAGAACCTGCCCTTCACTGATGCTGTCATCCATGAGACGCAGAGACTGGCCAACATTGTCCCGATGGCTCTGCCTCACAAGACCAGCCGAGACGTCACCTTCCAGGGTCACTTCATTGAGAAGGTCAGACTCATTAAAACAACTAGTGTGGGTCATCCCACCTGACTTGGAAGACAGATACAAACCAACTAGAAGGGCAGTCAGTGAGCGGATACCTCCACCCAGGCCCACCAGTCCCCTAATATCCCTAAACATGACTGATGGTTTTCATAAAGATCCATGAACTGGGAAAACAGTGAACAAAGTGTCTTGGATCTTTACCCCTGATCCAGATCAAAATACATTGGGTTCTTTCCTGACCTGAACCTCATCCTTCCATCAAGCGTCCCGGAACTCAGATAAGTTGTTTTGTGGAATCTTGGTTAAAATAAACAAGAAAACAAACCAACCAACAAATGAAGGATTGGGGGTAAAAAAAAAACCTCCACAATATTATACTTCAATGGTAAAAAATAATAATGAGAGAGTTTTACAGAATTATATCGAAATGCCTTTAAGTACTGTTATACAAAGTTTTCATTTCTTTAGAATACATTTTTTTTATGTACATGTTAATTGGCTCTCTAATTTCTGGTTTGTTGATCCCACAAAACTGAGCATGCAGTAATTGTTATTGTCCACAGGGGACCACAGTGTATCCTCTGTTGACGTCTGTCCTGTACGATGAGGATGAGTGGGAGAAACCTCACTCCTTCTACCCCGCCCACTTCCTGAACAAAGAGGGAAAGTTCGTCAAGCGAGACGCCTTCATGCCTTTTTCTGCAGGTTCGTGAGCACAAGCACTTTCCTTTCATCGTTCTCTTACATGCAGATGATATTTTACTTTGCCGTCCCTCTCAACAGGCCGCAGGGTTTGTCTCGGAGAGAGTCTGGCCAGGATGGAGCTCTTCATCTTCTTTGCCACTCTCCTGCAACACTTCCGTTTCACTCCAGCCCCTGGAGTTTCAGAGGACGACCTGGATCTGATGCCTCGAGTTGGATTAACCCTAAACCCTTCCACCCATGAGCTGTGTGCTGTTGCCTGTATGTAAATCCTGGCTCCACAATGCTGCTTGATTAACTTATATTCAGGAGAAGAGATTTTTTATCTGCACAAGACTTTACTACGTACTTTCTCACTCAGCTACTTTCAATACCTTCACAATAGTATTTTTTATCTGGTTCTTGTAAAATAAAATGGAACTGATAAGTCATGATGATGTCATGGTTTGATTTTTGTTTAATATGTGAACCTGTACCCTGACCTGCGGAGTTCATGGTGTTCAAGTAGAACTTTGTAAAGAGGCATTTGCGAACGTTTCCTGACAATGATACAACGGTTCTCATTTCAAAATGAAAATTCATTGGCTGTTAAAGACGTGAGGTCTGAGTAGCTAGAAACTTAAAGGACATATACAATGCTTTTGATGAGTTGTATACAAAGACTGTATAAAAAAAGGACATAGACTCAGGGTCATTGAAACCAAAGGACAAGTGCCTAAAATCTGTATGCCCTCTCTGACCAGCAGGGGGCGACTCCACTGGTCGTTTGACACTACTTCTCACTGTATAACGTCAGTAAACATTGCCCTCAGGAGTTTTTGTCTCAGTCTCTAGTTTCAAGTCTTCTTCAAACAGCTGATGTTTATTTAGTCAATGTTAAGGGTTGGTTAATATGCTCTGCTCATCAGGACGACCAGAGAAACTCACTCCTCTGTGAGTATCGAGTTACCTTCGACAAGGAGGTTATAAGATAAGATAAAATAAGATAATCATTTATTAGTCCCACAATGGGGAAATTTGCAGTATTACAGCAAGAAGAGTTGAAAGACATCAGTAAGTAATAAGTAAGTAATGTATTGCAATGTTACTACTTTCCCCTTCCTTACTTACTTTGTTTAGATACATGCTATATAAATACAGTTATTAAGGAATATTATATAGTGGTGTTTGGTCAATCTTCAACACTCCTCCTCCTCACACACAGGGGACAGCTCACAGCTAAAACAAAGGTTCACACATCAATTGCAAATTATATGGATTTTCCATTTGAACTTCAGGTGGAGGAGAGAAGTGAAACTTCTGCAGGAGGCTGCTGAGGATGATGAAGAGCTCCATCTTGACCAGAGTCTCACCTATACAAGCCCTGCGACCTGAAAGAGACAACAAAGAAAACACGTCAGCTAAAGTCTGAACTTTATAAAGGAAGCAATGCTTGTTCCCACCAACCTGCAGAAAAGGGCAGGAAGGCGTCTCGCATCACAAACTGTCCATCTTTGTCCAGGAAGTGGGCGGGATGAAAGGACTCAGGTTTCTCCCACTCGTTCTCATCATGCAGGACAGTTCTCAGGAGGGCATGCACTACGGTCCCCTGTGGACAACACAGAAATCTTAACATTTTCCTGATTAACACCTTTCCCTGGGGCACCAATGTGTCGTTAATCAAGATTTTATGTAAACTGTTCCAAAGAATGTTCATCTGTGTTCCACTAGCCTCTGTCAGACAAGGGTGAGGGTTTGATTTAAACATTTGGGGGGTGGGGCACGAAGACAAACCTTTTCAATGAAGTGACCCTGGAAGGTGAAGTCCTTGTTGACTTGGTGAGGAAGCCCCATTGGTGCAATGCTGGCCACTCTCTGAATCTCATGGATGACGGCGTTGGTCAAGGGCAAGTTCATCCTGTCATTGATCCGCACCTGACGATTCCCGACCACCCTGCTCAGCTCCTCCCTCACCTGGTCTGGGGGGACGAACAGAATGTGTTTCGGTTTTAGGTGATTTCCATGTGGCAGATTTTGTCGCTATAATATTTGTTGCTGTATGAGACTGTGTTTAAGTTCCTTACGTTGTATTTCTGGATATTTGGCCATCAGCATCAGTCCCCATGCTAATGTTGCTGAGGTTGACTCGCTACCGGCAGCAAACATATTAATGACTGATTTCATGAGGTTCTCATCGGTAAAGTTACTGTTGGTAATTCCAGATTCCTGCAGGTAATGAAGCATCAGTGCAGTTGTTTAAACTCATCTGTTTTTCTTTCACGTTGTGTCAAACACCAACATGTCAATCTCACAGGTAAATGAGAAAACAGTTTGGCCATCAAACACGAAAGAACAGATTGTGTTGATGCTTGGTGGACGGGTGGGGTACAAACTGAGGCTACATCCATACTATTACATTTTTCTTTGAAAATTTAAACCATCCCTGTCCACACTAACACGCCTCACAACGCATATCACGTGACCACTCACGTACACTTGGCGTACAGTTGTATCATCATAAATACAGAACTGATCTGAACAACAGCTGTTAGCAAAGACAACAGGGTCAGTTCTCTATCTCATGTTTTACAATGGAAACTGAGGCTGTTGCTGGTTGCGTTCGTCAGGAAGGGGATCATGTGCTAAGAGCCTGACGAGTTACTGAACGCTACGTTGTGACCGGAATAACCCAATCAGCAAGAGATGTTTTACCTTCTCTAAAACTCTGGAGTACTGTGGACACCAGGTGAACAAAATGAAATACAAAGTGTAGTAGCATGGATGTAAACTCAACGTGTAAATTGGTTTTGTCTAAGAGTGAAGATTATTTTTGTTAAAGCAGAACACAACTGCTCAATGACAGGATAAACAAAAAAAAATGCAACCATAGAAAAAGCCATGTCCTCTCTGAATTCGAATCCCTATTTATGATATATTAAACTCAATCATTTAATAACGAGCACGGCATCGTCAGGTCAAATTAAGTAAAATAGAGATTAATGATAGTAGCTGTGTTGTGCTCGACTTCATTCTAAAAATGAGCAAAGACAGGAAAAGTTAAATCTAATACAGGGTTGTAAAATTCCTTCGAACCAAACCCTGCCTGTCCCCAATCGCTCGACTCAAAGAACAAAAATATCAGCTTTGACAGACAAGTTTTCCAACCTCGTGTTTTTCCTTTTGGACCAGAAAGGCATCCACAAAGCCTCTGCACATCTCTGGATTGAGGGTCTCTTTCAGACGTCTGAACATCTCTATGTTATGTTTCACACTGACATCCCCTATCTCACGGAATTCTTTCCTGTTAGGAATAAATCTACCAATCCATGGTAACACGTTGAAGATCTGTCAGAAAAAGAATATGCATCACTTTTTATCCTAACTTCTGATTTCTACATTCTGACTGTGATCATTGAAGTGTTTGTACCTGTGCTGAACGTGACAACATGATTTCTGTGCGTCTGGATGTGCAATGTATCAGAGACACAAACTTTGTATCATCATATTCAAATCTTTTGCCATACACCAAGGAGCTGATTACATTGGAAGTTGTGAAGATTAATGGATCGTTTACATGATAAGGTTTTCCTGTAACGGGGAAACACCAAAAAGTTAAAAACAAATTTTCCACAGTTTCACATAGTTGATTATAATAATGAAATATGTACCTTCAGATTTCTTAAACTCTTTTATGAGGTGGTCACATTCCTCAATGATTTTGTCCTCAAAGATCGTTTTGCCCATCCCAAAGTCTCTCAGGTTCTTCAGAGCAAAGCGACGCATGTCTCTCCATGTGTCGCCATTGGACCAGATGATACCTGAGTTGAATTTGTTTGACAAATTAGATTTAATGTGCAGCTGAGGGTTGAAGTACGGTGGCCCTGAGGGTCAAAACATCTTCAGACCCAAAATCATTAGTGTAAAACTGTTTTTTATTAAATAACTTGTTTGACCTGTTTTCCCCACTTACCATGTCCTTGATTAGATTCATGCATAAGTAGAGCTTGATGTCTGTCTCCAAACTCTTCTGCGTATTTAACCAACGCGTTCTTCACCGTCTTGTATCCCGACAGGACCACCACTTTCTGGTGTGCCAAACGGATGCTATACACTGATCCATATTGCTTGGAAAACTAACCAAAGGGAAACACTGTCATTACAGCTAAATTTCAAGCACACAGAGGAAAGCAAGCAAGGTGGCAAAGCTATGATGAAAGTAGTCAGCTGGCCGGACACAACAAAATGCTTTTACCTCAATCAGTGTTTTATAGGGTTGTCGGAAGTCCATCTGCAGCATGTTCCCAAGCAGGGGAAGCCCTCTGGGTCCAGGGGGTCCCTTGCTGTCTCCCCTGGTGCTGAAGCTGGAAGACGAAACATAGGAGATGAGCAACAGGAAGATCACAGTCAACAGCAAAGAGGTTGAACTGAGGAACTGGAGGAAAAAATATGATGTCTCCATGACAGTTTAACAAATTAGATCCACAGTGTTAACATGAAACATGTAGCTTTTAACTAGCCATCAGTGAAGTGAAGGAGGCCACTAAACCTCCACCGCTGGAGGATGTGAGGTATTTATACTTTAACTGTGCACCTATGGGTGTGTGCACATCTTTCCTCTGTGTCAATACAGTTATTTAAATCAAAGAATTTTTTTTCAGACCCATAATTACGAAAGCACTACAAGGGACATCTATGCCTGTCCTGGGAGAGGACTGTTCTCTTGTTGAAGGTTAAAGGGATAGTTCACCCAAAAAGGAAAATTCACTCATCAGCTGCTAACCACTTTGACGAGGGGGGTGAAGTGTTTGAGTCCACAAAGCTCTTCTGTAGTTTCAGGGGTAAAGAATCCAATACAACTGAAGTAAATGGGGCCCCGTCTTCAAATGTAAAAAAACCCTGAAAAACATCAAGTGCGAGGCCAAATGACGTCATTCACACCAAGTTTTTAGCCTTAATGTCCTCTGTGATCCTCGTCGTAGGTCCTTTGACCACCAAATTCTATTCCGGTCATCCTTGAGTCCAAGTGGATATTTGTACCAAATTTAAGGAAGTTCCGTCATGACATTCTTGAGATATCACGTTCACAGGAATATTGAATAGGTCTAGGTCAATATTTGACTTTGAAACTGTAACTCCATATTTGCATTTCAAACAAAACATCTGACAGTTTCATGGAGCCTCCAGGTTTCCAGCGTCACACCCCGGCTCTCTTCACTGTGTTTCGATGACACTTTGTACGCTGGATATTACCCAAGATCCTCTGCAATTCTTCATATTTTAAAGTTTCCTGCTGAACATTGGAGATAAACTCTGGTTGTTAATAACTTGTCAGTGTTTTGAACTGATCACAGTTCAGCTTCACTCTTCAACTGTCTGGAGCCGATTGTGACAGTTGAAGCTGTGACTCTCAGGAGATCGAACCCTCTCACCAGAGTTACAGAGAACAGACGCTCAGAGAGTGAAGGAGGAAACTTTCTCCAAGTTCACACTCAAACATCAAACTCTTTTAATCAAGCTGTAGTTTACAGTAGAAAACTTGCACAATGTTGCTTTAAATGTCACTCTGGGAGCTTTCCTCTCTCCCCTGTTTGGCTCGAAGTTTTGGACTTTTCAGTTTAGTCTGGAACAAAATATCAGGTGTGGGAGGTTCCTCGGATCACGGTCCTCACAACGTACCGAAATTAAGTTCGACCAGAAGAGTTGGGTTCGGATCAAAGAACATCCTGATTAATTGGATGATCAAAGCAAAAGACGTCAATGAAAACAACAAGGTTTTGGTTCAAAATTTAAAACGTGACAATGTTGAATCGTCTCATGTCACCACGACCTTCACAATAAGGTGATGTTTGTCTGACCTACAACACTTCCACGTGTTCATCACGTTCATCAAGAATACATTACTTAAACACCACTTGCGCCATTTTAACGAAGATTCTGACCAATGTTTTCTTATCTGGGATTTGTTTTCTTATGTAAGAACAGAATCTACGCACACTTGGCACCTGAAATGCTTCTGTAACATAATCAGTTATTGTGTTTTTTACTTTTAATTCCACAGTTGCATAATAAGATTGAAATGACCTTAATATTTTATCATTGGTGTTTCGTTTCAGAGCACATTATAAATGTTTTTAAATGCATGGATATATTATATATTATATATATTCAGTTACAAAAACACCCATCTTGAAGGGTTTTTTCTCAGTGCAATAACAGGATGTTCAACATTTAAAAACAAGCTTGTAATACTCACCTGCTCACATAATATGATATTTCCACGCTTCGTCGTGTGTTTTTGACACTCCTCTCATTTCTGTAGAGCACATTGACTGACCTCTGTGTATGATAACGCACAATACAAATACCTTTGCCTCGCCTGATATAAATGCCACATAAAGATATAAAGATTTCATGTGAGTAACTGTGCGAGCCCAGAGACCTGATCATGCTCCTATTTAATCATTTATCAAGCCGATGATTTATCACTGGAGCAAAGGGCTTTGTACAATGTATTTGTTTTGTGTCTTTAACAACTAACTGCTTTAAAGTCCAATTTGAGACAGATTTGACCTGAGAAAAACTTTGGTACAGTTTTTCCCTCCCGTCCTTTGTCCACAGTTCGTCCCTCCTCCTCTGGGGCTGTGCCCATTCTCCTGATAAATCCACAGAAAACTGGACAGAAACCCGTTTTGTTTCAGAGCTCTAGCAGTGTTTAAGTCATGGGGATATTAGATCTATTCCTCCAGACTTCCAGTTCTGTCTCCCTGTTGGGGGCTCTACTGGTTGTGCTGCTGGTCTACCTTGTGTCCTCCTCCAGCTTCAGCTCCCAGGAACACAGGAAAGAACCTCCAGGACCCAGACCACTTCCCCTGCTTGGAAACCTGCTGCAGCTGGACCTCAAGAGAACCTACCACTCATTACTGATGGTAAAGAGATTAACAGAGTAGTTTTAAACTTCTCTTAGGATTGTGTGTACGTTCTTTCAAATGTGTAAATAGCCTACTTACAATTTATGCTGCTGTTTTTAGTTGTCCAAGAAATATGGATCAGTGTTCACCATTTATTTGGGACGCAAGAAAGTGGTGGTTCTAGCCGGATACAAGACGGTGAAGGAAGCGCTTGTTAACTGTGCTGAAGAGTTTGGAGACAGAGACCCGATGTTAATTATGCAAGAAACTAGTGGCGGACATGGTAAGAAAATGTATTTTTTAATTCTTTCGCAAATGACTTTAACAAATGTTTTATCTCGAGGACGACATCATTTTTCCACCATAGCCATTGAGGGGTATAGTTAATTCTTTAAAACATTGACCTCGCTATTGCAGTGATGGGCAAGGTGTCTGGTGTCAGATGGTAGTGAGGATGATGCTATTCTGTCATTGTTAATTTAGTCTTCGTAATCTCACCATCTACTGCCTGTGCTTTCAGGTGTTCTGCAGACGTTGTGTCTCCCAGGCTGTTTCCAGGCTTTAGCTATAATCGATCACTTACGAATGTATTTTATGTTTATTTCATTAGGGGTTATATGGTCCAATGGGGATGCGTGGAAAGAAATGAGGCGCTTTACCTTGACAAACCTAAGAGATTATGGGATGGGTAAAAAAGCGTGTGAGGAAAAAATTATCGAGGAATGCCAGTACCTCACTGAAGTGTTTAACAAGTTTAAAGGTAAGTGTTTCCAAACACGTATATAATCAACATCTCATGCTTTAAAGAAATGAACGTATCTCACCTTGTTGTTCTTGTTGCAGGAGAAGCCTTTGACACGACCCAACCATTGAGCTGTGCAGTCTCTAATATCATCTGCTCCATGGTCTATGGAAACAGATTTGAATATGATGATCCAGAGTTTACGTCTTTGGTTTATCGATCAAACAAACAATTTCAACTCCTGGCCTCTGCATCAGTGCAGGTATCACATCATATGTTTGTATCGTATAGTTACAGCGCTTTGATTTAAATACACATAATAATCTAACAGAACAGAATCCCAATGACATTCAATTGTTAATTTCAAATATATATTTATATATAAATGTGTGTATTTTACAGTTATACAACCTGTTCCCATGGATTGGTAAATTCTTCAGTAACCCGAAGGCTGTAAAGAAAATGATTGAAGACAATAAGGAACAGAACTTGAAGCTGTTCAGACGTCTGAAAGAGACTCTCAGTCCACAGATGTGCAGAGGATTTGTAGACGCCTTTCTGGTTCAAAAGGAACATATGGAGGTTGGCAGACACTTTCCTATCATAGCTCAATGCCAATTCACACCCGTCTATGATATTTGATTCAATCCACGTCTGCAGCCCGAGCATGTCACACACATTGTATATCAAGATATCCTTCGTTCTCTCTGTGCAGAAATCTGAGAACAGCAACAGTCACTACCACGATAAAAACCTCATGCTAACAGTTCTCAATCTGTTTGCTGCCGGGACTGACACAACTGCAACTACACTGAGATGGGCGCTGCTGCTTATGACCAAGTATCCACAAATACAGGGTGAGGAGCTGTAAATGTGCACAGCTCTATTACATTGATGCTTTGTTACACCAAGATCAACCCAGAGAGAATAAGTTTCCCACTTTCCATCAGACCAGGTCCAGGAGGAGCTGCGGAGGGTGATAGGAAGTCGTCAGGTGCAGGTTGAAGACAGGAAGAACCTGCCCTTCACTGATGCCGTCATCCATGAGACGCAGAGACTGGCCAACATCGCCCCCCTGTCTCTGCCTCACAAGACCAGCCAAGACGTCACCTTCCAGGGTCACTTCATTGAGAAGGTCAGACTCATTAAAACACTGAATATGGAGAATAGAATCAAACAGTTTTAACAGAAGTGTCCTGCTTTTAATTTAGCAAATCACAAATTGATTCCTTTAAAGATTTCAATTACTTTGATAAGAATAACGTTGTCCACAGGGGACCACAGTTTATCCTCTGTTGACGTCTGTCCTGTACGATGAGCATGAGTGGGAGAAACCTCACTCCTTCTACCCCGCCCACTTCCTGAACAAAGAGGGAAAGTTCGTCAAGCGAGACGCCTTCATGCCTTTTTCTGCAGGTTCGTGAGCACAAGCACTTTCCTTTCATCGTTCTCTTAGATGCAGATGATATTTTACTTTGCCGTCCCTCTCAACAGGCCGCAGGGTTTGTCTCGGAGAGAGTCTGGCCAGGATGGAGCTCTTCATCTTCTTCGTCACCTTCCTGCAACACTTCCGTTTCTCTTGTCCACCTGGAGTTTCAGAGGACGACCTGGATCTGACTCCATGTGTGGGCTTGAGCCTCACCCCTCCAGCCCATAAAATTTGTGCCATTCCCTGTATGTGAGGAGGAGGGTGAGGGGGTGGATGAGACAAATCAGATACAATCAAATAGCGAACAAATATGATCAGCAGCATTAATGTGAGGATTTTGAAATTAAATGTTAACCCTAGATTAGGGACCTCAGAGAGATGATTTTATATCTGATTATTTGCCCTTGTAACAAAACAAACTGTAAATTCTCTGATGGTAGTTAGTGAGTAGTTCCATTCTTAGGAGGATAGAAGTTCACCAGTGGAGCTATGGAGACTTCAGGATTCACCCTCTCATGGATCACCCTGGAAAAGGGAACATAGTCAGACCAGTGTGATTTGCTTGTGTGCAGGAGTGTTGAGGAACATGAGAGTGGCAATAGAAATGCTCCTCGCTATGACACGACAGAACGGGAGGTGAGACGGGATTCAAACCATCACAGCACTTCGGGTTCGCGGCGAGCGGATGGTGAGACTGTTGTTCTGCTGGACGCAGGAAAACAAATGATCATGATTGCAGTGATGACTCGTGGATAACTTCTCTCAAAGATTTCATGACGACAACATCTGGACCTTCTGCTCCTGGAGAAAGACTTTAGAGAAGGTTTGTCCACTATGAAGATCTCTACAGGGATGTAACAGCAAGTCTCTGTCAGCAGTCTTATTAGGAATCATTTTAGGCCTTTGAAATGGAGGCTTTAAGGTTGACTCTGGTGTGTCACCCATGTTCATTGAATTGTTTGTATATGCTCCATGGAGACATCCCACACCCTTTGTCCACAGAAACAACTTGACATGATGTGAAGCCCGAGGGCCTCATCCACCGGTTCTCTGCATCATGGCTGCTACAGTTGATTCAGGTCATTTCTCCTGTGGGAAGTGCAGAACAGAATGATGTGCAATGACTCTATCTACTGGAGTGATGTTGAACTGAATATAAAAATATAAAATATAAAAAAAAACAATCCAAACAGAACTGTGTTAGTTACAGATGCAGCTTTTCTAGGAATATTCACCGCTCAGTTTCTGTTCCGTGGGTCGGACGACGCAGTCTTACAGAATGAATTAATCACCACTTGTGGCCACTGTTCCTCAGCTTTAAAACTGAAAATAAATCTTTTCCAGTGATTATTTATAGTCACAGTTAAACACAAGATATATAATGATTGGTTGTCTTAAGTGTTTCGAGGATCTGTCCTGTTTTGTAAATCCGTCATGTATTGACTCTTATCACAGGTCAGAGTCCCGGCTCTTACATAAGTCCTGACACAACGCAAACTGTGAAAGGTCGAATGAGAGACTCAGGAAAACAAGAAAGACATTTAAAACAACAGTATAACAACAAATTATACATTTCATGTTATACATTAAACACAGAGTTGTGTAACTCAGTCAAAGTCTGGATTTCAAAATAAGTGGATGCAAAGGTGTTTCTATTGCTGCACACTCACATAAGAAATTAACCCGATAAAGTTAACTGTTAACTCGGCCTAGATTACCTGTTACGTTGCTACGTTACTGTAACCGTCAATCGTGCTTTCATGATTTATTTATTGTTTGTTTATTTTATTTTCCTTTTTTCCCCATGTATTTATTTATTCATTTTCTCCACCACGCCACATCTTTGTTGCGTCTCCTGCACCAAAAGTAATTCTTGAAAAAGGTCTCGACTTTATTTAAAAAACAACGCACGTCATGTGATGATAATAATTTAATTATTCATGTTTGTAAAGTAAGTACAATTCTACAGCACAACACATGAACATTTCCAGGTGCGATGGTGTAGCGAGGTCACACGGAGCTGAATCTGCTTCGGGTCAAACCTTGACGACACAGATTTTGACCAAATGATCCAGAAACAACCAGGAGGCAGAAATCTTAGTTTGACTCACGGTCGTCTTCCAGCGACTTTTTACGTCCTTTCAACGAAGAAAAAGACAAAAACAAAAGAAATGAGAGAAATGAATAAATCCTAAAATGAGGATGTAGTTCTGTTCATTTCCTCACCTCTGATGATAACAGCAGTGATTATGATCAAGAGGATCAGTTCTACAACACGCACGGTCAACATGATGCAGCTCAGAGGAGGCCAGCCGGAGGAACCTGGGGAATCTGAAGAGCCTGAAGGACCTGGGGAATCTGAAGGACCTGAAGGACCTGGGGAATCTGAAGAGCCTGAAGGACCTGAAGAGCCTGAAGGACCTGAAGGACCTGGGGAATCTGAAGAGCCTGAAGGACCTGGGGAATCTGAAGAGCCTGAAGGACCTGAAGAGCCTGAAGGACCTGAAGGACCTGGGGAATCTGAAGAGCCTGAAGGACCTGGGGAATCTGAAGGACCTGAAGGACCTGGGGAATCTGAAGAGCCTGAAGGACCTGGGGAATCTGAGAAACATGTATCAGAAGTCAGTAATGAAGATTTGTATTAAAACCAAAGATAACATATCTGTGTACAGAAAAAACTGCAAAAATATACAAGCTTTTCATATTTTACAACAAACTATTTTACTTCACTTATTTCAAAGGTTCAGTCTTCAAGTGTCGTTTTTTTAATTAGCTTCAGAATCATACGTTCATATCAGTATTAAGAATAAAACACATAAATGAAAATAAAATAATAATCTGCTAATTCCACGATTCCAGTCTGTCTCTGTCTGGATGTGTACATCTCCAGAATCCTTCAGTTAGTCTGCTTCATACTTGGCCTGTGTTGTAAGTCACTCCTGCTGTGGCCTCTGTCCACAGTCAGAGAGGAGACACATCTGTCCCCTGTGACGCTGAACTGGACAGGGGACACCACAGTCCCCGTCCCTGTATCCAGCCAACGGAATCTCCTGTCCACACAGGAGCTGAATAAAAAGGGTCTCTCCAGAGCGCACTCTATCACCACGTCACCGACTGTGTCTGCTGGAAACCAAGAGACTGACAGGAAACCAGAGATGAATTATTCTTTATGTTATGTTATTGCTTCTTTTAAAAGCACCTAACTTTCTAATCTGGCTTTCAATCGAATTTTATTTATTTATTTCTCCATTTTAAAAAGAAAAGAGGGAAAGAGGTCTGACGAGAGACATCAGTAAGAAGATATTGATTAATCAAACATGCAAGAAAAAATATGAATAGAATAGAAATAATATAAACAATGCACCGTTAGTTATACATATACATATATATATATGTATATATATGTATATACATATATATACATATATATATATATATATATATGTATATATATGTATATATATATGTATATACATATATATACATATATATGTATATACATATACCCCCCCCCCCGATATAATAATAATTAAAATGACATTCTTTAAAACTACAATACCTTCAATTCGCGGTAATAAAATGAGGAGAAACAGAAGTGGAGCCATTCTCTGTCTTACGTTATTGTCTTTGGCACAAAAACTAAAACTGTGTGTTGATGACATTTCCTCTCTGTGGTTGAGTTTCTTTGTGTCATAGCTTCTGTCATCACGCAGCCGGTCAAAAATATCAGACCAGTGAAGAGGCGGCTTCATTCCTGGAGGTTTAAATTGTTCCAGTCTCTCTCTATATAGATTTTTTTTTACCGTATCTTTTAAATGATGTTGTTTTATCTGACCTGCTGCAAAATGTCCTCGTTGTTCTTTTGAATTCTGGTTTTCATTTGTCGACCACTTTGTGACGGATGTTTGGAAAGATGCTGTATATAAATAAAGTTATCGTTATTTTAAATTCAAGTATCTGCACTGCAGGTTTGGATCAGTGAATATCCTGGATAAAAAAAAAAGGCCCTATTGTGTGCGTATCTAAATCATCACCTGTGTATTCATTGTCAAGAAACCACAGAAACACTTACCGTCACATTTATCATCCTGCTGCCGGAAATGATTAAAAGTCCCCAACAAATGCACAATTTCATGAATTGTCTCAGCAGCGGTCACAGAACCACTTCACCACATCTCCTTCTAGTTTTAGTCGTATGGAAAAAACGTGGAATAACGGACGGAGGCAATCCGATCCAAACATGAGCCTGAACACTTTTATAAACACAAACACCAAAACATTTGTCACGCATCAGACCAGAGAATCTCAGTGCTTCTTGCTACGGTTTATTCACAGGTTCATAAATAGCTAAACTTGACCAAAAAATAAAAAGAACATTTTACAAACACGTGTTATAAAAAAAATGACATAGACAAAGAAATGTCAGATCCTCGTCCACCAGAATCTACAGAGCAGAAAAAAATCATTAACACAAACTGTGTTGAAACGGAACAGAAGAAATATTTACATGCAGAGTTTGTTCTGAGTGAAAAACCTTTCTGCTATTCTCAGACATGTGAGAGACCAGAGACGTTATCAGATCTCTTCATGTTAAAGATATGGTGACGTGTTTTAATCTTGACAATCAATAACCTCATGCTCCTGAACCAGAATCACCGTGAGAGTGTCTCACGTCATTTCCTGACACTTGAAGTCAAAATAGCGAAACTATTCTCTGTCCTGCATTCAAAGTTTAAACTGAAATAAAAGAACTAAAGTATTAGAAAGAATCAAAAACTAGTCAAAGTATCAAACAGAACATTTCAGTACAGTTAATTATATTCTACCATAGGTTAGTTTGATGTTCTCAAACTGTACAAGCAAAAGTAATATATACCACTTTGTTTTACAAATGGAAAGTGAAGGTTGTGTAAATATAAAAGATGGTTTTCCTCTTGTCACACGTTTGTGCTTCCCCTGTCTGTTTCTGCTGCTGTGTCGCGACTAACCCACACGATGGCGCCGTTCTTCTACCTCCACTTCTGTCACCTGCAGATTCTCAGCCTCCAGGAACAGGAGTCGACGTTTGAGATTGTGCATTAAAAGGAGTTAAAACTGGAAGTTGTGCGTTTATTTTCTCGTTGTGGGCTGAACTCGGGACGCGTTCACATTGTGTGTGGTCCACCGCGGCGCGTGGAGCGACAAGCGCTGCAGCATGTTCATCGAAAATATCACAACCCAGTACAATCGTCTTCTTATGTCACATTCGTCACATCATGTCGGTCGTTCTCCTTCGCGGTGTCACTGAGCTCTTCGCTGTGACGACTTTGTGTTGATGAAAATCTGTCAACAAATAAATTATGAAGGACTTTAGAGGGTTAATTAACGACCTCAGCCAAGGAGGCAGAGTTTAGCAAATGTCCGTTTGCCGGTTTATTGGTTGGTTTCCGTGTTTGTCGGCAGGATTACACAAAAACCAATGAGAACGATTTTCCACCGAGGGGCAGAATGTGAGGACGCAGATGTCCGAGTCAGTGGCTGTGGACTTTTTCATGTCGGCCCTCGAGCAAAAACTCGAGAGAATGTCCTGAGTGACTTCCTAGTTTATGAATCATTTTAAGGAGACTTTAAATTTTGTGTTTTAGGGCTCAGGTTTCTAACCTCCTCCATCTTCCCTCCGTTCCCTCGTTCACGGTGTGATGACGAGTAGATGAAGAGAAAAAAAGCTCAGGGACACTCGCTCCTGAAATCTGAATCCAAACTTAATTCAACCTTCAGCGGACATTAGAAGATCGACTGTCCGCCTGAAGCAGCTTCAAAACAAAGCAGAGGTGATCAAAGTTCACGTGGGATCCCCGACACAACCACCGTCACACGGGGGGAAAGAAACGATGATGTCACGACATCGACAGTGCGTCTCACAACCGCAGTCCAGAGCATCAGTAGATGATTCAAGTAAAATCAGGAAATGTTGGCAGAGGCCGCGGGACAAAACTAAAGCTGCTCACTGTTTCCTCCTCCCAGTGACCTGCAGACAGATTTGCAAAGTGCCACATTCACAAAGTACAACACAGATAAAGTGCGAGGAGCTTCTTCTGCATGCTGTTGCTTGCATACTCGAGATCCACAGAGCTAACGCTTCTCTCACTCCGCCGGGGACGGGGGGGCATGAGGGTCGTGGATCCCTCAGCAGAGGGGCAATGTTTGGGCGGAGGGTTTCACTAACTCCCTCTGGTTAGTCAGCCCCCCCCCCGCTCGGCCTGGATCCAGGTTAGTTTGTGTCTGTGCTTGTGCTTGACTCACATCTTTCACTTTTCCAAATATCAAGGAAATTATGCTCAGCAATTAATAAGTTCACCTTCAGGTGCGTGGGAGCCGACACGTATCCCAGGGCGGCGGGGACACCTCCGTGTCCGTCCAGCGATTCAGGGGCTTGGCAGCGTCACACTGAGGTTTCATGGGAGAAGCTGAGGGAGGACGCCAGACTGACTCCGTTGGTTTTGTTGTCGAGTATAGTTCGCTCCTCGGGAGACTCCTCAGGGACCTAGGAGAGGGAAAGAAATGTTATAATAGATGTACAGAAGCTAAATGAGCTTCTAATGAGCTAAGAGTGCGACAGGTGTGAAGGAATATTTATCAAGTGAATGATGATGTTTCATGGATCTTTCATAAAGTGGCCTTTTCTTTCTAACCTGAGCGACCTGAGTGTAATAACCTCCGAGTCTTTCTAACAGATCTACGGTTCAGCTCTACTCTACTTCAACTCGCTTGAGGAGGAGGAAGAGGATGAGTGTGATGAAGGGCACTTCAGCTGTGACTCAGCAGGTCGGTGGGAGGACGGCACAAAAGACTGATTGAAGAGCACTGGACAAGATTTAACGGCTTGGCTCGTCTGAAGCGTGCTTTGCGGGGCAGCTTCAGAAATCACTGGAGGGAGTCAGTTGGCGGAAAGGTTGAATTTAAGTGGAGGCTGGTTTTAACAGCTTTGTTCAGGGGGAGACAAAAATAAGCATCCAAGCAAACAGGGAAAGTAGAGAAAGGTCCAAGAATGTGTCGTGATAAGGTCACGTCAGGGGAAGCTGTCCTCCAACAGAGACTCCTCAGAGACACAGGGACATAGAGAACCACACATGCTGCCAGAGAACTTACTGCTTGTAGGTGTTTGCAGTCTGCACCCATGTTGACATTGTGTCTTTTCAGTTCTGACTTGATCAAGGCTGAAACGAGTCAAGCGAGGAAATATTACACTTCTAGTATTTGGTTAGATACACACACACACACACACACACACACACACAGACACACACAGCCTACCGGTTAGCAGTATTCCAAGAAGGATCCAAGAGCAGAGGAAGAGGTTTCCAGCCAGTGGATTGTAATCTGTGGTCAGTTTTCCCTGAATCAAAGTGAAAATGATCCCAAATATCTGCAGACACACACACACACACACACACACACACACACACACACACACACACACACACAGACAGACAGACACACACACACACACACATTAGAGACTTGCCGAGCAGTTGAGCACCTCAGGAGTAGAACATCATCGGTATCAGACTTCCTCCATCATTTATCGATGATGTCGCCTCACCTGAGCGAAAGCGTTGAGGAGTCCTGACGATGTCCCCTCAGGCTCCGGGTACGTGATCTCCACTCCGAACTCGAAGCCCAGAGGAAGGTAACCCGTCATGAAGAAGCTGAAACGCAGACGTCACACAGATGAGATGGGACAGAAGCGGTTTCATCTTCCATGTTCAGTTCTTATTCACATTTTAATTTGAACTAGTGCAAAAGTAGCAGCTTCAGTCCTGGACCCTCAGGGTTTAGAGGTCACAGGACCTGCTTCATATCTCATGTTTAACACAAAACAAAGAGCTCACGCCCTCTTCGCCGTTATTTGTTTTCAACACTGCATCGCCAAACCTGCAGGATGACACTGAGGACGTGGGCGGGGAGAACAACGACACGCGATCTCGTTTCAGCAGCTGAACGAAAACAACGGTTTATTGTTGGTGGAAATCTTGATTCTTTCACAGACATATCGGCATCAGAACCCAAAGGTTTTATTTTACAGAATAACCACTGCATTTATGTTAATACTTTACTTTAATGTAAAAAAACATATAGTTATATTTGTGTTTTCTTTCATTTATAATCAAGTTTATGATTAAACTGTAAAATATGTGCAGCCTTGAAGGAAGCAGAGAAGCAGCAGTTTGATGTTGACACAGAGTGAACGCACCCTAACTGTAAATAAGCTGAGTTTACCCACAACACACCTGAGGACTGAAGTGTTGCAGTTTAAATTGTCTGGACTTTTCATGTTATTACTGCAGAGGTGATGTTTTACACCTCTGTCCATTTGTTTGTGTGTTTAGACTTTTGTTGATTCTCAGAGAATAATTCATGGATCTTGATGAAATGTTTCAGGGACTGATATTCATGAGTGTCTGTAATTTGGTGCAGCTTGACTGAATGTATGGGTTTTGTCAGAAGTGTGAAAATTCAAACAGTGTGCATGAACGAACACATGGTAAATGTTTGCACTGTTATTGGTTCAGTGAATGAGGCTCGTCATACCCCAGGACTCCAGCTGTGAAGAAGACCAGGTAGATGCTGTTGAGGTCCAGAGTGAAGGTGAAGACCACCATGCCCAGAAAGGACAGGATGTACACGATCAGAGTCGTCATCCTGGAAAACAGCCGTCAGTCAGTGGATCAGTGATAATCAGTCTCCGCTCAGAGGTGATATTATCTCTGTCATCGTCGCTACAGGTCAACTGTGAACTGACAGGAACTTTGGAGATGCATTAAACCAAAGCTTTGTTTGCAAACCTGGTCTCATCATCAGCTCAGAGACAAGAGTTCATCTTGACTTGAAGGATTTTTGTTTTGTTCTCACAGGAGCTTCAGACACAAGAGACAGATCTGAGAAAACACTGTTGGACAAAGTTTCAAATAACGTCTCCAAGTGTTTTGTTCATCTCATGTTTGAAAACACTGAAGCTCCTGTGGACACGACAAAGACATTATCTCCTCAAATGAGCAAGTGGGAAGAGTGTGTGTCTGTGTGTGTGTGTGTGTTTGTGTGTGTGTGTGTTTCCTACTTGTACGTCTTTGTGTGGTCCAGCCACAGGCCACAGAGGATGGATCCGACCATCCCCGCAACGACCAGAGTCAAACCAATCCTCCCAGCGTTCAACTCCTGGTTCTGAGGAGAGGAAACCAGAGGACAGGAAAGGAAAGGAAAGGAGGAGAGGTTTTATGAGAACAAAGGGCTTCTGTCGTCCTTCAACGGATCAAATCTCCGCAGAAACACGTGGGTTTCACCTTACAGGTGTTTTTTATAAAATGTCACATGTTCTGTAACTATGTTAAGGGCGAGGGTTGTTTTGTGTGTTTGTGTGTGTTTTAGAGTCTCTCTCTCTTCATTGTTTTCTTGAGCGTGCGTGCACGTGTGACTGTGTGTGTGTGTGTGTGCACACTGACAGTGGTATGGTGGGCAGCAGGCATGCGTGAAAGCAGCTAATGAACTCGGAGCCACAGACAATAAACTTGTGTCTCATCGAAGCCGTCAGAAGCTCCTCTGTTCTTTTCTGTATCTGCCTCTCGCTCCCTCTTTTCTTCCGTCCACTTTCCATCGAATGTTTATTTAAACCTGAACGAGTGCATCGCATCGACACAGGGTGAAAATGTAATGTCTGAAGTACGTGTCCCTCCTTCAGAACACAGGAGCAATGTGTGAGAAAAAGTTGTGAAGTAAAACCTCAACTTCCTGCTGTTGGTCTTTTACCTCGTAGTAGGTCATGATCATCTGGTTGAGAAGAGTTGAGACGGAGTAGAAGCAACCAGTCATTATACCTGTGGACAGATGGACAGAGACAAGGGAGAGGCGGAATCAATATGTTTGCTTATAACGATTTCATATTCATCAGTTTTATAAGGGAAATAATCTCAGTGTCATGACAAGGAAATGATTACAGAGTCAATTGAGAGGCATTGGTGAAGAAAATGAACTTATACATTCACAAAAATCCCACATACACACTGGAGGAAAGAAAAACACTGAAAAAGCATCGTGTCGGCTTTAAAACAAGTTGTGTGTGTGTGTGTGTGTGTGTTTGTGTTGCTCTGCCGCACATGATGGGGTCATGTGACCACCATGTGCCAGATCATAGTCATGCTGCAAATATCAAAGTGCAGAAAAGCCCCTCTGGCAGTTTTAATGCTGGAGACTCGAAGTGATCCCAGTGTCTTTCAGGGGAAACAACTTCTGGATCATAAACCTCAGAGAGCACAAGGATTCTCACTGAGTTTAATATGAAACAACACATGTGTTTTAAAAGCAGGAATTATAATAAGTAGAAAAATGAGTATAATATGAACTGTAGGTATATATGAGCCCCACCGATATGGATTTTATAGCTACTAAAAACTATCTGATGGAACAGAAATGCTTTTATCAGTTTACCGTAGCTGATGAGCAGCAGGACGAAGGCTTTATTCTTTATCAGGTTGAGGATGGACTGTTTGTAGGAGTAGTCCTCGGGAGGAGAGTCCGGTAGAACAGCCTGGGCCGGGCTGGGCGGGAGGGGGGGTCGGTCCTTTATCACTGCAGGACGCACAAGAAACAATAAAGTTTTGATTTGACTTGTTCAGATGACTAAATACCAAGTTATAAGAAAACCAGATGACCCCCTCCAGTTGACCCAGGGAGGCTCCCTGGGGAACTTCGATAATAATAACAATTCCACAAATGTCTTTATGCCCTTTAACAACCCGCGGGTAGCACAGCAGCATCAGTACTGGTGTCAACAGAACGAGCGGTTTTCAGATTAAAAGAAGAATTCTTGAATACTGCTTGTGGTGCGTTTTTAAAATCATAGCACCACAACTGTATAAATATTATACGACACTGTAAAACCGGTTCAGAGACCTCTCGTGATGCAGGCGTCCCTCAGGGCCATGAGGTGCAGTCTTACATACAGGAACAAAACGTTTTTCACATCATGTACAATGTGACCTCGGATAATGTGGGTTAATGTTTAGGATTTATTACCCGGTCGTCCTCACACGTGTATAAATCAGCGCAGAGTTCGCATGAAGAATTTCTTTAGTGGAACATGTGAGTTTTATATGAGTTGTGAATTAACGACTGTGTCGTCACACTCACTGAACTGAGACACGATGGACATTACCCATGATCCCCAGCTTCCTGAACCAGTAGTAACAAATCCACCTGTTAGGAGAATTCTTTTTAAATTAAATTGAAGCTATAATAGTTTTGATGTATTTTTGTGAGAAGCTCTTCCTCCGTTTGTTTGACACATTAAAATCTGGAGCAGAAAAAAAACACATTTGTAGGACTGGGATATTTGAGTTAAACCTGAAGTTAGCCTGATTAAATCCACAAACACAAACACACTCTTGTTTACTATCTTCATGGGGACAACTCATTGACTTATTGTACTTTGTTGTGTTGCTGCCTGTCGGCCAGGATCTCAACAGGTTGTTTCCGGGTTAAATAAAGGTTAAAAACATTGAACCATAACTATCACAACTGCAGTTTAACTTCAACCTAATTGTAACCTGAACCCTAAAACTAAGTCAACTTTCAGAAAGTAGTCTGAACCGCAAAATTGATGTCCCCATGAGAGACGCGTTCCCACGGGTTGGTGTGTTTTCAGCTTCACGTCCCCCCTGGGGTATAAAGATGAGCACACACACACACACACCTCCATGTGATGTCACCTCACACAGCTTTAAGGTAACTGAACCACAAAGTAAATAGAACAGATGGCTGCAGAGGGTAAACGTCTACGTGCCATAATGCAAGGCAGTATTTGAGTTGTGTGTCTGTGTTCACCACTGTGTGACCGTGGTGGGTAGCCTACCTATTACTGTGAGTATGAAGAGGCCCGTGGAGACAGCGGCGGTACCGTAGAACATGATGCTGATGTTGTGACCCGTCAGCTCAACATCGTCAGGTGTGTTGGGAACTAACACTGGAGGCAACAGGAAGCCGATGGCTGTTCCCAGCTGGAGACACAGAGAGGAAGACAAATGTTGTTATACTGTGTTTTATCAAATTACAGATTAAAATAAAGGTTTGATAACAACATTATAGAACATCACTCAGCATAGGTTTGTTTGGTTTGTCGACTAGCATTACACAAAGACTACGGGACGGATTACCACACAACTTGGTGGATGGATGTGGTGAAGGTTTGAGGAGAATCCATTAGCTGTTGGTGTTGATCCGGATCAGGGGGCGGATCATTCAGTCCAGGTTTATTATTGGATTTATTAATGAGCCGTTAATGATGGGTTGCCAGGTTGTGGGGAATCGTCCTCCAGCACTTTACTTGAAAGAAAATCAAAGGTACAGGGAGAGCTCCTCTTTGGACTCGTCTTCTGGAAATGCTCTGTGTGGATCAAAGTCCATTTATCAACCGCTCAATAACGTGAATTACTGGTAAACCCTTAATATGTTTCACGTAAGACACAAGGTTTGCGATCATGACTGGTAACATGACAAGTCCAAGTTTTAAATGCTTTTATCATTTAGCTTGTTGCCTCTGATGTTTAGTTTTTCTTTGTCCTCTTTGTGAAACACTTCGTCTGGAAAGGTGCCATCAGAATAAACTGATAACTACGATGATGATGATTCATTATTTTGATTCTCACATTGAATTAGTCTGTTTATCTGCAATGAGGATTCTAAAGTCAATGTGTTTTTTTATATCATGTGTACAATGAATTGTCTGTGGCTCGTGCACGCGCTGACCTGGTTCCCGAGCACTGCCGTGGCGCACGCGGTGGACACCTCACGCGGACCGAACCACACCGAGGCGATGCGGGACGGGAGGCCGAGGATGAACACCTGGGCCACGGAGCAGATGACCTGCGCGGTGACGGTGACTCCGAACAGCTCCGGGCTGACGCTGACGCACTTGAGCCAGGCGCCGGCGCAGTTGAGGCTCGAGCCGAGCAGGGCCGTGAGCCGCAGACCCTTCCGGTCCAGCAGCCAGGTGGCCGGGAGGATGAGCGGCACGTAGGCGACCATGTAGACGATGGAGAGCCAGTCCACCTTGTCGTTGGACACCCCGTAGAAGCGGGTGAAGACGTTGGTGATGATGCTGTACTGGATCCACTGGAAGGCGTTCACCAGCGAGGACAGGCTGAACACGGCGAGCACCGCGAACCTGCGCGCGAACAGCCGCGTCTCCCGGCTCTTCGCTGCCGCCTCTCCTGCGCCTCCGTTGGGCAGCATCGCGTCTCTCTCATCCGGCGGCGGCGCCTCCTTCTCCTTCTCCTCTGACTCCCTCTCCTCCTCCTCCTCCTGAGCGGTGTCGGCGTCTGCCCCGCCCGCCCTCAGCGCTCCGTTTGTCGGACCCGCGTGTCGCTCGGCCGCGGCGCCGCCCTGGACCTCCGGACTCTTCCTGGAGATGGTGGCGGCGTCGCCCGGTGCGCCTGCGTCCGCGCGCACATGCTCCTGCAGCAGCTCCCCGGCCACCATGATGCTCGGAGCGCTCGTCGTCCTCCCCCGCAGAGCGGCTTCCTCATCCGCCGGAGACCGAGATGAAGTCAAACCAGAACCGAGAGAGAAGAATCACAACAGCGTCCAGCTCATCACGATCAGATCCGCGATCCGGTAACTTCTGCACGGAACCGTTCAGCCTGCGCGCTGCCCCCCTCTCTCCCCTCTCTCTCCTCTCTCCCCCTCTCTGTCTCTCTCTCTCTCTTTTGTACAGTCCACTGTGACACACGGGCCTTCCGATGCTAATGAACCAATAGAGGAGGAGCTGGGACTTGTAGTAACCTGTAGTATATTGTAGTACTTGCAGTAACCTGTAGTATATTGTACTACAACCAGGGTGGAGGTGTGACCAACCATGATGAGACCAACGACATAAACAGGATCTGCATTCATTAAAATATAACAATGATAATAGAATAATTATAATATGATAATGATAACAACATCTTCTCTTACACAAATGAATTGCTGTAATATTAGAATATTGTTTGGTAGTAATAGCTGATTACAGACTTATCACCAAATGTATTAATTCAATGAGGCCTTTCTAAATTAACCCGACAGTAATATAAGATACTAATACAGAGAAAAAAGAAAAATGTAATAAAAATAGAATAGAACTTCAAGTTTGAGTTCGCTGTGTAAACTACCTCAATGTGGTCTAGTAAATACATATTAATGTTATATTATATCATGGAATATATTTGTATCTATAAGGAAACTTTACTTAAAGAGAGTTAAGTAACAGACTGAGTGCAAAAATAAAATGTTTCATCTTGGTTTAAGCACATAGAATTTATAATTTACATAAGATCTGATCCAAACAGTCAGATAAACTATTTGACTGTTAAATGGTCTAAGTGCACGAACTCAGATTAGTGCGTCCATATGCTCCTGAACCTCTAATCCTAATCATCCTCTGACCCAGTGGCCACTGCAGCAGGTGGAGATCTGGATCCAGATCCTGTTCTCGCGAGGTCACAGCAACCAAAGCTTTTCCAGGATCAATGAAGAAGTTTCCAGTGACTGATATCATCTCTGCTGTTCTCTGGAGGATCACATCACCTTCCTGTCAGGAGAGATGGTGGAGAGGGAAGAGGTCTCACTCTGTGTCTGTTTTCAGGCACCAACAGGTGAGCAATTTTGGCAACTGTTAGATTTCTGTCTGTTTGTATTTTGACTTTATCTCTGGGAGGACGTGGAGGCGCATCCACCCGTCTTTATTTATTTCTATGGTTTTAAACGTAATAAAAAAGTTGCCTGGTTTGTCTTTATAACCTTCGTCTTTGTTGGATTATTGTTTAAAGTTTATTATTTATTTTTTGTGGCGTTAAAATCTAAGATGGAGTGACGCATCCCACCAAACACGAAAGATCTTTGAGCACACAGAGTATCTTCAGGTTACCCGTCGTCATGGAAACCTCAGCATCACTACCCGAGGCCTCTGGATTATTCATCAGATAAAGCTAAAGCCCCGTGATGTCGGGCTGCGAGGAGCCGGCCCTGCTGGAGCTCAACCTGCGGAGGGAGACGTGGTGTAGGGTGGAGGGGAACCCCCGGCAGTCCTGGGAGAGGACGGAGAGGAAGCACCACCGCGGTCACCTGAGGACCAGCCCGGTGCTGCTCGCCGCTCTGACCGCAGGGACGCAGCGCAGGGGGGGCCGCTCCGAGCGGCCGCCCCCGGTCAAGCTTCCGGAGAGAAGGCACTTTGAAGAGAGCTGTAAGGAAGCTGGTTCTGACCGACTTACTGAAATACTTCATTAATGTCTCCATGAGAATTTACAGCGTGTGATTTAACATGTGGTGGACAGATGTATTATCAATGTGTATATATATATACACAGATATAAAGACGAACTGAAGTAATTTCACAAGATGTTATACTTAAATATCATATTTTTTATTAATTATAATGAAGTCATCATTTTACACTTAATGAAATGTGCAACATGAAGATTGAAAAGCGAGGCTGTAGTTTGATTTAAAACTTTAATTTTATTTAATGCAGGTGTGAATTAAACCTTGAATAAGTTAATCAAAAAACCCCACAACCATTATAAACTGTGTGTGCATGTAGGATCAACACAACACAACAACAAGGGTTGCTTTATAAACGATGACCTTCAGTTCCCAGATATCGGTGCGTCCTACAGTAAAGCTGCAGCTATGAAAAGTGTTAGAATATTTCTCATGACATTGATCCAGATGATTCATCACGACTCATGAATCATTGTTCTGCATCTTCTCTCCTCCTCCAGATAAATCACACCTGGTGTAAAATGCCTGCGAGAGTCTGCGAGCCGCCGCAACGATTACTGTCCAACATGCAGTTATTTTAATACCTTGTTCACGGCTTAGATTTCTCTCTGTTGGTGTGTGAATATCATCTTCGCTGTCTGTTCCCTGTAAAACTTGTTGTGTTCTGCGAGACAGACGTTCATGGTTAAGATTAAACCTTGAAGATTCGAATGTTTCCACATTTCATTCTGAGTCTAATCATCAGGTCAAAACATGCTGCTCCTTCAGCGGCGCTCCTCGAAAACTCTTCACCCCCCCTCAGGCCAAACTGCAGATTTAAGAGCTGTGTGTGCGTCGCTGCTTGTCCGCCCCGGGGAAGAGTCTGTACGCATTTTGTGCAGTGATGAGCTGAACGGTTTGAGCTGACAGACCTTTGACGTCAGCGATGTACCGGCAGGACAGGACGATGTTGCAGGGCTCGTTCCTCCCCTGCGAGACAGAGAGAGACAAGAGATATTCGAATGAAAACATCTGCGGAGGAGCTGCTCGTGTGTTCCATCGATATTTGATCAATTTCAAACTCACGTGTTTGTCGAGCCCCAGGGCGGGAGAGTCCGTCTCCAGACAGATGTGCTCCAGTGGGATCGCTCCGATCAGTTTGTCTCTCTGTGTGGTAACATCAACATGACTTTATCACCTCGGTACAGTGGACAGAGCTGAAGACACATGACGTCCTGCTGATCTTATATTTCTTTTAATCTGGGGACAAAATATCAGAAGTGATTTTCTGTCTTTACTTCTCAAATCTATTTGCGCAGGAGAAAATACCTCCCAACCGCAAATACTGTTCTCAGACCGGAGTTGTCTCTGGGTCTTTAATGGAGCTCTGCAGAGGGTTTCACTCAGCGTGATGAGTGGTTTTTAAACAGCGTGATAAACAGGAAACATAAGAGACAGCATGAACACTGAAGCCACCTGTAGTCTGGTTGACACAGAAAAAACACCTGCTCTTGCTTATGCAAGAAAACAGGACGATTGCTGAAAGCACAGATCAGTGTCAACAAGAGGATGATGAACTTTGAGGTGGCATCAGCCAAGTGCACAGCAGCACTCAGGGCTTAAAGGTAAACAAAAAGGTGTCTGTCTAGTTTTGAATCGTCTGCCTGCAGCACAACTGTTTCTATATGAGGAGTTATTGTTCAACACAGCAAAGTTCATATGTGAATTTTTTCATGATAGTCCCTGAGGGTGTGGGACGACGATGCATCTGTGGGCTGCTCAAGCAAAGTGAAGTGACCCCCACCTGTTGGTTTCTGCAGACAGCAGGTGGGAAGGAGAAGAGGTAACCGGCCTTCACACCTTCCAGAGCCACCGACGGCTTCCCCGCGAAGTTGTGAAGCAGAGCGCGACTGATGCCTGAGGGAGAATCAGAAAGTGAAGACGTCAGATCGTCTGCAGCTGTAAAACTGTGTGTACATGACTGACAGGAGGGACACACCCACCCTGTTCTCTCATGGTCTCTACGGTGACTTTAGCAGCTGATCGTGAGTGGACGTTCCTGTGCAGAGAAAAAACATCACTGTCCTCAGACTGTCCATTGCTGCAGCTCCTCTATTCAGCCTCTGTCTCAAACACCAAACCTGTCCCACTCTTCTTAATGTGAGAAGTAAGAACCTAGTAGACATTTCCCAGCGCGACCGCGGACAGAGAACGTCAAATGTCTCAAGGTGAAGACATGTAGCTCAGTTTGTGTTTAAGGTCATGTGACCTCACCAGAAGGTATAAAACTCTCTCGTGCTCATTTTCACAAATCACGTATTTGAATGTGTTGTGAGTTCGTCAGCAGATGTCGGATGAAAGTACAGAAGGATGGAGATGAGTGGAAACATAATTACAAACAGACTGGAGGGAAAGAACACATGTCCTCCACACATACTCGCTGTGAACTGCTGCCGTTGGTCATAAATTACCTCACTTCTTCTTGACCCTGAATACTTCATGTACGATCACGTACCCTCATTATCTAATTTACTCAACATCTCCTGGAGACGAGCCAACGTTTCACACGTCATGATATAAATCATCTCATCGTTGTGAAACGGGATTGTTAAAATATAAAGGTTGTGAGATGGAGGTGTATAATATGTGTTTTCATTCTAATCTGTTCCATTGTGCTCACACAGGAAGGTCCAGCTCCTTGGCGACGTCGAGCTGTTTAACGAACACAGTCATCTGGTCGTCCCTGTCCTGCTGAGTGGGAGCACGCCACGGTGTGAAGTCCAAACCGATCTGGAGCCAAGAGAAGAGCAACCAGGTGAACTCACCCAGACTCACAGAGCTTATTCTATAAAGTTACGTTCATTAAAAGGCAGATTATTTATTCATCAAGCTCTTTACAGTAAAGTTTGCCATTCACCCATTCACACATCTATTATAGCAGCACTCTCTCTTTCTATACGGGGCAGTTGTTGGGTTCAGCATCTTGCTCAAGGACACTTCAGCGTGCAGGTGGGTGAGACTGGGATCGGACTGCCGACCTTCTGGATGGAGGACGACCGCTCTACCCCTGGGCCACAGCCGCACACACGCTGTAGATGAATGAAATGTGTTGGGTGCAGCGGGACGTCACCTGATCCATAAAAACAACACTATAGAAAAACAGGATTCTGGGACTTAGTCCTCTGGTGCCTGAAATCTGCTCGGACCAACGCACACATTCCAGACACAGGAAGATTCAGAGGTCTCCACAGGACGGAGTGTGTGTGTGTGTGTGTGTGTGTGTGTGTGTGTGTGTGTGCGGATGGAGAAGTGCACAATAGAGACTGTGACTGACTGAGTTCATTAACTTTTCCCAACCAAGAAGATTAAGAAGAGTAAATCCTCTTTTCTTTTCCTGAAGTTAACTTCTTTAAAGGACAAAAGAATGTGTGTAAAGTGGTGGTGTGTTATATGTGTGTGTGTGTGTGTGTGTTTCTGTGTTGTAGACTTAAATCTCAGTCTGAGGTCGACAACATGGTTTTAGTATTAAGAGGTTGAGGTCACAGAGTCTTGTAGAGGAATTACTTGAAAAATAGTTATGGAATATCAGCATGTGTTTTGATTCAGTGCAAAATACATTAAAAGATCGAATGAATGAAACTGACAATAAAGAAAGTATAGTACAGTACCTCTCCAACAGCAACAAGGTGTTCTCTGTGTTTGTAGAACAGAGGCAGAGCAGCATCCAGGTCCTGTTAGAAAACATCCACTTTAAAACTAAAGTTAAACTTTCTTTGACTCTGAATTCTATAGATTTTATTTTCGTTTAGCACCAGTGGATTTTTTTCATTAGCTCAAATGAAACCTGAAACCCTGAAGAAAAATCAGAGCAGGAAGAAAATATTGTTCAATCTTTGCATCACAGTGGACGGAGGTGTGGATTTCAATTCTTACTATGGCTTGAAAGAAAGAACTCAGAACCCCCCCCCCCCGTCCCTCTGTCTGTCTCACCCGGGACACCACCGAGCAGAGAGGGGCCCAGTTCATTCCTCGTTTAGTCAGAATCAATAAAGTAAAATCAGGCTGTTTCACCACCTGAGGCTTCGCGCAGCGCCGCTCGGGCCCCTCGCCGCCCTGCAGAGGATGGAGGCCGAAACACGGAGCCACCACATCTGGATAACTGTGAGAAGAGAAATGAGCAATAACAAACACGAGGCTCTCCTGCAGAGAGCAGCTGTAAAGGAGAATGTAAACTATTCTCATTCTATACGTTGTGCATGAGAAGCTGCATGTACCCCGGTTCTGTATTATTGTGTAGCTACAGATGTTCTGACACAATCTTGTGAGTTTAGAGATTTACTCCACAAAAGAAATGACTTGTAGTTCTGCTTAAACCGATTGTTTGTTTTCTCTTACATTTTATAATAATAATATATAATGGTACGTCCTGGGAATGATCATAGAACAATGAGGACACACAGACCGTTGTTGCAGCTGGAGAACTCTGCTGAACTCCCCAACTTCTTCTGTTACAGCAATCAGGGTCTCTACCCCAGCCTTCACACACACACACACACACACACACACACACACACACACACACACAGCTCTTAAACTCCATTTGAAGGGTTTTTCAGTGTCACCAGTTTTATTCGGTTGTGAGGCAGTTTGTGTGAAAGCTGCAGAACAAATACAGTTTGAACAGAGAACTGACCCGTCTGCTTCTCTGGATCACATCCCCCAGATCCTGGAACAACAAAAAAACTGGTCTTTACTAATTCAAAGTGATGAAACCAGCTGTCAGAGTCAAAGATAAACAGTTTGTGTGCATTCAAATGTTCGCAATTAGCATTTGTGATGCTAAACTGACTAATCTGTTAGTTTTATTCAGATGGTTTAAAACTGCTTTTTAATGTTGTTTACATCCTGTTAGCTTTGTGCTAACTGTGTTTACAGACTACCTCTTCGAATTCACGGGCTGAGATGTGACAGTGAGCGTCAACGAAGCCGAGATCCATTGAGACATCAACTAGAAAAACTACGAGATCTGAAAACACAGAAAAGAAAACTTGAGATATTTCCTCGTTTTGTCAGAAAACAGCAGCACGGAACGTTTCTGCCGAGGCACCGGGGATGCTGGGGACCATTAAAACCGTCGGACCAGGAAGTCGCGTCTTTGATTCCGGTTTGAAAACAGAAAACAAACCGGTTGGCGGTAAAGATGGAGGCGGCGGAGGGAGAGGAGCTCAGAGTCCCGGTGACGGCGAAGACACAAGTGACGGAGCAGGTGAATAAATATAAAGACATTTTAAAAACTGCGCTGACCGGACAGACGAACGTTCCCGAGGAGACGAGGCGGGTTCTCCTGCAGGAGCTGCTGATGGTGAGTTCAGGTTCTTCATCTTCTCCACGAAGTTTGTCTTTGGGTCAAAGTGCTTCAGCAGCCGCAGAACATCCACCCACAGAAGTCAGGTCACAAGGGTCCCGGTCATCTGGGTCTTTTTAAAGAAGAGTCATAATAATGATGATGATGATGATGCAGAATAACAGTGAGTTGAATTTTGTACCTGCTTCTGAAAACACTTCACAGAGATCAAACACAAAGAGGATGGAAGGCATCAAAGATGTAAAAACAAGAACTGGAATTAAAACCTTCAAAGTGCAGAATGTGCCAGACAAAGGTTATTTTATAATATTTATCACTAAGACCATGTTAACTCACTTAAAATCCAAGTATTTGCAGTGACCGCTTAGTCTCAATCAAAAAGTGGGTGTTAGAAATGAGTAAAAACATTGATTGCACACCGAGGCAATAAAATACAAGAACATTTACATAATACAATATATATATATCAATATTTCCAGCTCCTCTCAGATCTTTTTTTCTTACCCACAATATAAATTTGCCAAACTCAATAAATAACAAAATACTCACACATGGTCAACACACGTGTGATTTGTTTGTGTGCAGAACTTCGAAGCTGCTGTTCAGGACAACGTGTTGGTGAATGGAAAACCTTGGGAGGAGGCACCTGATGCTGAGGGTGATTCACTTATTCCCTGTTATAACCCCACAGCTTGTTTTCAGAGGACAAATCCAGATGACGTTTGAAGTTTGTGTTTCTCCTCTCCTGAGCAGAGGATGAGTCGGCTGATCTGGAAAGCCTCCTGGATGACACCATTGTTGAGACCACCAGGAGGCGCCGTACTTACCCCAGACAGATCCTGCCGCATGTGGTCCATTCCCTCAAGGCTGAGCGTAAACTCATGGTGGGTGTCGGGGCCGGTTTGTACTATTACTGAATTATTACTCTTATTGAACATATCTCGTTTCCAAACCGCAAGGGATTCAACACTGCACTGGGCCCTCAGTAATAACAATACATAAGATGAACGGCTCTCAACATGTGTGAAAGACAGACAGAGAATCGTTACTTGAATCAGGTTTTAAGAAAAGTGCATCACAGTAACTCTAGACCATCCAGAAGTTCTTTCTCCTTTACATCCGCTGCCATGTTGTGTGTTCCAGGGGCTTTATGAACCAGCAGTCAAACCTCAAGAGGTGGCCAGAGACCCTGATCAAGGTATTTACTGAACGCAAACATTTTAAACTCAGCTCATTTAGTCACTTAAAGTTCTGCCAGTCAGATAAATCTTTGTTCTGTCGACATCATATTTACTGAAAACATATAAATATCATCACTATCAGAAATGAGACACTTTGATTTACGGACACCATCTCTAGTCTCTGCTTTCTGTTTGATTCCTCTGTGGTTTAAAATGTAGCATCGTCTCTCCAGTGGGTTCATATTGACCGACTGTGAATGCCGGACATTTTCTTCTTGCTTTCATATAATCAGGAAGAGCTACTTCTCTTGAAAGTTGAAAGTTTCAGCCTCAGTGAACTGAAATACCTAGAGATGCTGCTTTTTGTTCACCTTTAGAGTTTCAGTTGCCTCGGTAGATTAAAGTGTCTTGTCTGTTGTTATTGTGTTTGCTTAAGTTCTCCACATTATGTTTTTTAACAATAAAAGTTCTAATCCTACGTTTGTTTCCTCAGAGAACATCATGACTGATTTGTCTGCAGCTGCTCCTGAGATGGTGAAACAGGCCATCCAGGTTATAAAGGTGCCACAGCGAACCTGCGTCAATCCTCATCCACAAATACACATTTAATAGATGAGATAAATTTATATTTTATATAACAAAATGTTTTATCTACTCTTCTTTGTCCGTCCTCAGTCGATCAGCACTCTGCAGAAACAAGCCGAAGGCCTCCGAGAGGTCCTCAACATGAAGCCGAGTCACACCACCCTGGAGATCCATAGAGAAGTGTTCAGCTGCAACGGCCAATCTGACGCTCCGATGCCGGGCACGGCTGCGAGGAACAGGCTGCCGATCAAGCGAGCCGTAGATGAAGCGGCGGCCTCAGAATGCTACGTGCCTCTCTCCAAGAAACTAGGTCACCCTGTGGAAGAGGGTGAACCAGAGCGACGCTTGGTGCAATGATCGGAGAGGAAATAAGATGCAGCGATGTAATGGACTCTTTTCTGATCTGAACATTTAAATTTGCCCTTCTGTCTCAAACGAGTCGGTTTATCTTCATCTTAAGATCTTTACTGTTAATGTAAACTCTTTTTTTAAACCTGTGCTGTGTCTTTTTAATTTTAAAGGAAAAGGCTGTTAATATTTTATATTTGTCATTTTTCTCCATTAAATATCTAAAACCAACACTTTCTGACCTGCTTGTCTGTTGCTCTCGGTCTGACGTTCACTGTCGCTCACAGACGATCCTCAAACAGAAGTGAAAAGTGTTTTTTTTTTTGGAGGTTCAACTATTTTTAGTTGTGGTTTAAATCCCAGTTGTTTGGTGGTTATTTCTGCAGAATGTGTGATTAAAGAGATAAACCACAGTGTAAAGTTATCAACTGATGACTTGTGGTGGATCGTGGTCCCGGAGTCATGTGACTTATGTGAACCGTCCTCGCTGCTTCTTCTAAAATCGCAACAAATTTAAAAGGTGAAAAGGAAGCTGAAGTGAAACTGCAGGTTTCTCTCCTGTAGTATAAACTTTACTGGAAACTTTTGTGTTGTGTGACAGAGACGCTGAACCAGGACGACCTCAGCGCACACAGTAAAACTCCTGTGATGTCAGAGAGCAAGAACGAGCACCTGTGGGAGAAGAGTGAGGTAAGATCACGCTTCTTATCCTGCTGTGAACTACGACACAAGGTCAGAGGTCACGAGTTAAAATGAGGGACAGTTTGAAAGATCTTCTGGTTAAGGTTACTGAAAAGTGTGTGTGTGTGTGCGTGCGTGTGTGTGCGTGCGTGCGCGTGCCTGTGTGTCTGTGTGTCTGTGTGTGTCAGGGTTCAGAGGACGACGGCAGGAGGATGAAGAGGAGAGAGAAAAACAGAGTTGCAGCTCAGAAGAGCCGCAAGAGACAAACACAGAGAGCCGACCTGCTGCATGAGGTGTGTGTGTGTGTGTGTGTGTCTGTGTGTGTGTGTGTGTGTGTGTGTGTGTATGTCACAAATTTTAAAATCTATCATCTGTCCATTTATTGGTGATTTCCTCCTCTTCCATTTCTTCTTGTCTTCCCTCTTCCAGGCCTGTGAGCTCCTGGAGCAGAGGAACCAGAAGCTGAGGACAGAGGTGTTTACATATTTACTCTCATTTAATTCTCCTTTAAATTTTTAATTCTCCGACAACAGCCTGAAAACACTGAAACCACAGATAAACCAAATGTAATCAAAAGCCAGACTTGTTGTTTTTCGTGTTTCAGGTGGATTCTCTGTCCGAGGAGCAGCGACTCCTGACTGAAACTCTCACAACCCACGAGAGTCAGTGTCCCATCATGCACTGCCCCTTCTCCTCGTCCGGCCTGCTGCCTGACAACATGGCCGCCTGTTCAGTTTGAGGTGAGGGGTCACGTCTCTGACCTCTGACCAGTGCAACATGTCTACAGCTGTAACCCACCATGTGATGCAACAACACAACTCTAGAGGGCAGTGTTCACTATGATCAGAAATTAAGTGGCAGATTTTATAATGGCAGTGAAGAGCGACCCCTGGTGGCCACACTCTGCAGTACATCACTGTGGTGCCGGTGGTTCGACTCCTGTTTCATCTTTCAGGTGGAAAATTAAATAAAACATTTAGTTCATATTCATAATGTCACTGAAGAATGAATTCATTGTGAACTGTGTGATGTGATGATCTGAGGTGTAAAATCTGTTCCGTTAAACGTTTATGAATTAAAATCTTTTAATCCCACAATAGTTTATTTGCAGCTTTATTATATGGAAACTTAGATGAAAACAGAAATTCCAGGAACTGGAGCAAAAGACTAAAACTGTTCCGTTAATAATTAGTGTTGAGCTGAGTCAGAATCATGTGTTCTGGAAAAAGTAAAGAGTCATAAGTTCTAATGGAACATCTGGAACAGATTTCCCCTTTGAATAAAAACACATGTCACAAACCTGTGGGTCATAATGTGTTGACATTTGATTATTCACGTATATTTTTATAGGAATAAAGGGTCGTGTTCTGATTCTACAGCGGCAAATACAGACTTTCAGAAAACCAGTGGCCCCCGTGTGTCTGGTTGGTTTAAATCACTGGTTAATAAAAAGCACAGACCATTAAACTAAAATGTATTTACAACCTCCCACCACAAGGGGCTGTTTTGATCCAGTCAGTAGAAATAACACTGTCTGTATTAAAACACTAATGAGAATTATTTTACTTCATTTTCTTCTATTAGAATCAATTTAAACACATCATAGTGTCAGATGATGCTTTATAAGGGCTCCACATATTATTATTATTATTATTATTATTATCATAAAGTATTGTTTTAGTTTTCATTATATATTTAAATCTGGGAAAATGATTCGTTTTTTCCCAGACTGAGAATCGAACTGCAGCGACAACTTCTGTTACTGATTCAACTGAGAGGCGCTTTCTGAGAAAATGGCGTATTGTGTCTTTAAAAGAAGACAGACATCAAAGTGAAAACTTGAAAATCATCATTTTCCATCGATCAGCAAATATAAAAAAAACACAATGATGCACGGAAAACTGCAAAATCCCTCGTGTGTGTTTCCGACCACGTTTGTCACCATCGTTGGAGGGAAAGAGAGGTCACATGGGATCGCACCTCCTTCGACTGAAGGCGTGTCAGAGAGGTTCCATAAACTCTGTTTCACCTGAATCTGTGGTTTGCTGAACACTTGCTGAACGTCACAGTTCCCCATTCTCACCACGATCGCATCAGAACTCACGGTTTTGAATCTGCTCTGTGGTTTCGTTTTCCCTTCCTCTTCCGCTCGGAGGTGGATGAAGAAGACCAATCACGTTCGAGCAGCTTTGGTTCCCTGCAGCTAAACAGTCGGCTGAAGTTGATTCACATCTGAACTCACCTTTCAGACCACACCCCTCTGGTTAGTGTGTTTGTTCACACACTCCTGCAGGAAACTGACGTCACAGCGTTCAGATCATTGTCTGAATGAGCTGGAATCACCTCCGGCCTGAATCCGAGCATCGTTCCACAGCAGAGCAGCAACACTGACAGGAAGCAACACGTCGCCCTGAAAGCTTTGCTGAGAATACAAGACGCAGCCAGCAGCACGGACACAGGCGGCCGAGACACGAACACACCCACACTTCTGCTGAACTCACACACGTGAGCTGTTCATTATGTTTGTTTGTTTGCAAAACCAGAGCAACTCGTCAAAGTAATTCTCCCGTCCCGACCTTCTGATTCAACATTGCGGCTTCTCTTGACGTAGCGTCAGACTTTGGGTGTCACGGAGGATGAATACACAGTTAAGGGTCGGTAATCCTGGAAACGTTAGACGCAACGGGACGCTGATGGATCATGGGGATGAAAAACAGGTTGAACTATTCTACCTGTTTTGCTGAAGCATCATCCAATCAGAAGCTGGACTGACTCCATGTATTTCTGCAAATTTCTCATGAACAGAAAAGTGGTGGCCAATGTTCAAACGACACACACACACACACACACACACACACACACACACACACACACACACACGGAATGTATTCTTAGTAATTTCTCCGGAAGAAAAACATTTTCCAGGGTTAAAGACCTTGTGGTTTCTCGTGAGGCACAAATATTTGATACAACTTAAAGTACAAATAAACCCACAATCCACAGAGCACCAGAGCACATCATCCAGAGAAATCCACCATTTATTCAAGGTAACGGGACGTTTTCATTTTGTCGCCTTTTAATTGCGTCGTGCTTCAAGCATCGCAGGTTGCTAGCCAACACGCTGCTAGCCATTTGGACATTTGGCTTGTTTTTTTCCTTCCACCGTTTTTATTAACTCGTGCATGTAAACACGAGCCGTCCGGAGGAGAGGAGAGTCGGACTAGTGGCTGAAGTAACTTCAATATTGCGTCTGCCAGCGCCAGCGTTCACAAGAAAAATCCGGAGGTGCTCACAGCTCTGCAAACTTCACCGTCTCCTCCAGCAGCTGCGTCAGGACGTCTGCCGGTTCGACTCGAGCACGAGAAGCTAACGATTCCACGTTTGTGTTGATTCTCGTCTCTGTATCGACTTTAGTTAGAACCGGTCAGGTTTTCACATCAGGAAGTTCAGCGTTTGCTACTGAAGCTTTCCAGAAACTCTTTGACTCATTACAAATACAAATGGAGAAACAAGAGTTTTGGATGTTTCCTGATTTACTTTCTTCTACTCAAAGCAGTTTTAACTTCCCCCCCGCCCACACAGATACATGTGAAATCCATGTTTCAGCAGCTTTCCTTGAAATGGCCACTGATGCAATCTGCCCCCTCTTGGATGAAACTACTTCCTGCCATCTTGAAACATCTTGATCTGACTGTTGCCCTCATGATGATTTAATCCAAACAAGCGTAAAGTGTGAAACGAAACTTAGCTCATCAGCGTCCGCGCTCATAAACTTTAAATAAGCATAGAAGACGTGTGGGTACGAGCGCTGACATCTTGTGCCATGAAATCGAGGAAACATGCGCTCGACCAATCACGGGTCAGTCTGAGCTGTCAATCATAATGCCCGTTATTAAACCGAACTGATCAGAAACACGAACAAACAGTGTGAAATCTGAACTTTTGTGACCCGTGGCTGCTCGTCCCACATGAGGTATTGTCCAATACAGGGCAAAAGTACACACACACACACACACACACACACACACACAGAGAAGATTATTTGTCATTCTCTCGCAACTCAGTCACAAGCGGAGATGAGATGAGTCATGTAACGACAGTGTCATAATCCCTGACCTGCAACTTCCTGTGTGTTGTGGTCAAAGGCCACAGCTTTATACGTGTGTGTGTGCGCGTGTGTCACCTGAAGTGAAATAAATATCATTGTGTGCAAAGTGTTAAGGGACATAAGAACGTCTCAACTAATGTGTTAACTAAGTACAGGGAACACGAGGCCGCTGCTGTCAGACCTGAACTCCAGGTTCTCTCCTGAAATCTTTCAGAGGTGATGAAGGTGCGAACACAAATGAAAAATGTGAAACTTGCGCTTTTATCATAAATAGATTAGTTAGAACAAGAACGTCAATACGAGTTGAGGGATCTTCTGCTGACGTACGTTGATTTATTTCATTGTTCTGTAATTACCTGGAATTAATGAACCAGTGACAGAACAGTTTTGATGTATAATTTATCTTTATACGAGTTTTAATAATAATAAAAAGGGGAAAAATGTGATCACTTCCTGTAAAGACTCAGTGACGGCCGCGAGCTGAACCCGAGAACAAATGGTAGGGTCGTCTGTTTTTCACGAGGCTGTGGTGAAACTTCTGATTTCCGTTTCTGCTTCAGCCTCGAGTGTGTTGACCAACTGCTTTTCCACAAACAGCTCATCAAGTGATGAAGAAAATAAAAACACATTCAAACTTTGTAAACAGAGAAATTATTTACCCTTGAAACGTGAGCAACTTTAAAACACGTTATTCACCAACGACACCAGAGCGACTGAGTTTTCAGGATTTCTCACAATAATAAAAATCAAAGCAGCTTCATGTCAGATCCGGTTCAGACCAGAGGAGTTTCCCACCAAAAATCTCACAATGCTATCGAGGAAGAACAACAAATATCTGGTTGTGCGCTCTGATCCAGATCCACACCACGTTTTAAATGGTTCTGGTTGCCAAGTTGTTTAAAGTCGTTGTAATGGACGTCTAATCCATCAATTACACAACCAGCTAACTGGCATGAAGCCGTAAAATCCCTCCCACCAGCAAACGCAGAGAATCACTTGATCCACGTCGGCTTGAAAGTTGAAATCTTGTGGTCTGACCCCACCCGTCTGGCACTTGGAGGTGATGAAAACAAACACTGAAGTGCTCACGTGTTTCAGGAAACACTCTGGTCCGTTCGGCTGCGACCGGTCGGAGAGCACGACCTCCTGAGGTCATCGTGTACTTTATGTTAAAACTTTTTTTTTTTTTTTTTAAAGCGTGGGTTAAAAAAAGAAAACCTGTTCCGGGGGTGTGTCCAGGTGTGGAGCGGTGGGAAAGTGGGCGGTACATGAGGGAAACGTTTCAACTTGATTCTGTGCTGTTTCACACAAACTGGTACGTTAATGACAACTTGTCATCAGATTCTCACAGGTTATATATCGTATCATGTGTTAAAGTATATTCTCGTAGAGAACAACTGTCGCTTGTGGATAAATTAACCACGAAGACGAGTCGTTTCTTTCAGAACATTTTATTTAGTAAGAGAAAAGAAAACAACGATTCAGGCGATGTTTTCATTGTTTTCATTGTTTTCATTGTTTTCATTGTTTTCATTGTTTTCATTGTTTTCATTCCGATGCAGAGATCACACGTTTTTTCTTTACGGCTCGAATCATCGCTAACTCTCTTCACATGTTTGTTGGTGTCAGCGTCGTGTGACGTCATCTTCTACGTTTGCATAGCAGCCATCTGACACGCCCCCATAATGACCAATCACGAGGGACAGCGGCAGCTGGCCAATCAGAGCAGACTGGGCTTTATCAGGGCGGGGGGGGGGGGTCTTAAAGGGACAGGAGCCAAAAACCAAGTGTTTGAGACAGAGGCTGTTAAGAGGAGCTGCAGCGATGGACAGTCTGAGGACAGAGATTCTGAAGATTAGAGCTTGAAAACATTTTACAGTTATAACACGGATTAAAAAGATTGAAGTGAATGTGACAGATTTAAAACATGTTGCTGCAGTTTATTAATTAAACTGTATTTCACAGATTATCCTCACAAACATTGAGTCAGACACACAAACACATCTCTCTCTCTCTCTCTCTCTCTCTCTCTCTCTCTCTCTCTCTCTCTGGACGGACCAGGACAACATGTCCAGTCTTGTCTCTCTTCAGCTGCTCTCTAATTTGCATGTACGTTTTCTCTTCTGGTGAAAAACAAGAGAAAAAGCAGGAAGTTCCACGGCTCTCTGGAAATATAGTAATCTTGTTTTTCAGGGAACAGTATTGTGGTTTTTCATGTATTTCCCTTCACCTTTATCCTTTTAAGACACAGCAGGGCTCGTACTGATGCAACCGAGAGGCAAAGTGTGTGTGTGTGTGTGTGTGTGTGTGTGTGTGTGTGTGTGTGTGTGTGTGTGTGTGTGTGTGTGTGGCAGTTTGTTGTTTTATTCAAACAAAAACAACAAGCTGCCGCTGAGGGGGCTCATTTATTATTTAACCCTGTTATCTTATTATCTCAACATCAAATTAAGTTGTATAGTTTTATTACTTTTTCAGATGAAACATATGAAAAATCTTTTAGTTAAAGCTCCAGTGTGTAAGATTTAGGTGAAAGGGAACTATGGCTGAAGTTTAATGTAGAATAATCCTGATGATGTTTTCTTTACCCCGGAAAAGGCCCTTTATATTTTAAATACTTTAAATTTTAAATACTTTAAATTTTAAATACTTTATTACATTGATTATGTTAAATACCTGCTCTCGTCCTCTTTCTTGCAGCTTTGTAACACATCATAGTTCAGTAATGATCATTACCGTCTGTGCATGGACAGAGTGTTGACTGAGTTTTTCTGAAGACGACAGGTTTCATTTCAACACATATCTTTAATTAACAAAGTATCAAAAACAAAAATTGACGGATCACAGAGATGGAAGTACACATTGGTAGTAGCAGTGCGTTTATACCTGACAGCCTGTGGTTTGTTCATTTGGACGACGGTGCAGTAGGCACAACAGAACACACGCAACTCAGTGCTACGACACGACAATAAACAAACACAACACACACACTATGAACACACGCAGACGCCTGCGTCCCTTTGACCGTGTGACTCTCAGACACACACACGATAAACAATATAAACCGTCCTCAACAATTCAACAACCTATTTATTTCCCTTCTCTTGTGGTGATATGTAAAGATGTTGTTCAGTCTGTTGGGTGAAGTGTTGTGGGCACAGCGCCCTCCTGGTGCGATGGCTGTGAGGGGAAGTGCAGTGACAGTGGGGGGGGGGTAAACCTTGACGGAGCGGAGGGCGGGAGAAGTATCTGTCAGTGGGGCGATAACAATCAAAAAAACACATCATCTGGTCTTGTGTAACTTCAGAGTCAGGCGCGGTGGAGGACGAGCCGAAAGGTGACGCAACACTTCTGATACCTAGCTAACGATATCCAGTGAACATAACTTTCAAACTTTCGACTGCTTTTAAACCAAAGGAGGCATCTGGTGTTTAGAAACAGTAGCACAGAGTCAATGCGCAGTCAATACAATATACAAGATTCTCGGTAGAAAACACGTCTGAAAAATAACACTCATGTAGCTTCATCGTCACAGAGGATGTAAAAACAACACTAGGTCTGTTTAAGAGGGAACGCAGTGATAATTTAAGTGTACTCGTGAAATTACACTACTCACTTTTTTTCGGACAATATTTCCCTACAGCACATTTCAAACGTTTAAGGAAAGTAAAGTATCGTCTGCATATAGGAGTACATAGGCATTTATACTGTGTTTTAAGTGCAGGATAATAAACCCTGCCTGCAAATTACATTTCCCTTTTGCAACTGTTACTGCTACCGTGGTTGACAGCCCACAACCGGACTCAGGCTGCATCCGTACGCCTGCGTTTTTCGCCTGTAAACGCCCTTTTCAAACTAAAAAAAAACGAAAAAGATCTCTGTCAACACGAGTGATTTGATCCCGGTCGCGTGAAAGGAGCTGGACGGAAAAAAAACGTTGTAGCCTCGCACTCTTTGAGAGTTAGGCTGCAAAACGAGGCAGTAAAATAAAGTTACAGTGTGACTTCTACAGCCAGCGTACGTCCTGAGTGGTTAGTAGTAGCAGCAGATTTAGTAGTTCGTGTTGTATAAAGGACGAGCAGACAGGGTTAATACGACAACAACAGTAGTTTCTTAATAAATATACTGATTTTCATACAACAAGCACAAACAACCGATCTTTTAAAGTCAGCGTCTCGCAGCTCAAAGTCACTCGTGCGTCTGTGCACACTCACATGTCGTTCTGTAACTGCGTTCTTTGTGGGTGAACAGATAAACCGTGTGCCATGATCACCATGAAATCACTTTGGTACAAAACTCAGACACTAAATCAGACTTTTCATCTATTCAAAATACCTGTAATTAAAAAAAAAACAATCAATGATAATTTTGTTTTTAGTGCTATAGCATCGTCCTTGTCCCTGACAATGTCAAGGTGCTGTCCATTGTCTTTCACCTGTCCCATCAGGTTTCAGAGAGTGGGGGGGGGGGTCACTCCCTGTAGCAGCGATGTGGATGCTGAATGAGTCCGAAGCTGGTGTTCGTCTTGTTCGTAGTCATTCTCAGGTCGTTAGTCTAAGCAGCTCCACCCGTGGCTCTGGGGGGTCTGCGCCACATCAGAGACGGCAGGTGGAAGCGACGCAAGTCCCCAGAAAAGTCGTAAGAGTTGCTCATAGGTGACCGGGACAGTGAATGTGGTCGAGGGTCAGGAGTCCTCCGCTCAGGGGTGACAGTGTGGAGGAGGACGAGGAGGTGGTGATGGAGGCGGAGGAGGAGGAGGTGATGTTGTGGAGTTGTAAGGTGCTCTCCTTGATGTGCTGGATGAAGAGGTTCCTCTCGTCCTCGGGCGTCTGGCCGTTCTGCGCTCGCACGATGCAGGTGGGCCGGTGCAGGTTGAGCATGTAGACGAGCTGCTGCTTCTGCTGCTTCAGCTCCTCGATCTGAGCCTTCAGGTCGGTGTTGACCGACTCCAGCTTCTCTGACTCCTGAGACAAGGACGGAGATCAGTTAATACTTTCATCTCATGTTCATCTGATGTTAAATCGTTTGTCTTTGTGATTTGTTGAAACACAAATATTTTAAATCATAAAAAGATGATAGGATATGAACTCAGTTATCGAAGTCGATGAAAGTTAAAAACTACCTGCTGCAAAGAATCGGTCTTCTCCTTCTTCTTGTTGCGACACTTTGCAGCAGCGACCTTGTTCCTCTCCCTCCTCCTTTTCCTCCTGTCATGCTCCTCACCCGTCATCTAAAAACCAGAGAGAATCACACACACGTTAACATTTAACCCTGCGACAACTCAACGCACTCATTTGGTAAAAACACGCCACCGCCTGTCGTGTGGTTTCCTCTCTGACTCATGTACCTCTCTCTTGACCCCAGATCCACGGGCAGGCTGCTCGAAGGCCCGGTCCGAGCTGGAGCTGGCCCCGTCGGAGCTCATTTCGACGCTGAGCCCGTTGGACAGACGCTTGGTCTGGATGGCGAGCCGCAGCTCTTCTTTCACGATGGGGGTGAAGTTGGTGAAGTCGTCCAGGGTGAGGGTGCCCGGTGGGGACAGGCTGGGCACCAGGGCGGAGCAGCTGATGTCGGCCAGCGAGGGACCAGAGTGCTGCAGCATCATTCTGGAAAGAATCAAGCAGATAAGTCGCTATAAATACTTTGGATTTACTCACAGAAACAAAACTGAAGTTACTGGAAAACAAAACTAAAACTAAAAACTTATCTCAGTGTAAGAGGCCAAAACACACTTAGTTACAGTAATCATTTTGTAGGTATTCAAATATAGGGTCACAATTAAACCACAAGTTATTGAGATTAATCGTAACAATCGTGTTTTATGTATATATGTGAAAATAAAGCAATAAGAAAAATGCTGCATGAGAATCTGGAAATATTCAAACACAAGCTGTTGGATGAGTTTTGTGTTTAAAAGTCAAGATTGTATCTTCTACAGGGCAACAAGCAAAAATATCTGGATATTGTTTTAGTACAAAAGTCATAAATACTTGGAGATAATCATTTATACCTGTTTGTTTTGTGAGCGGAGCAGTGACTCATGGAGAATTATGACCAATGGTTTGATAAGATGATTATGAGGTTTCAGCTCAGCGAGAAGAAAACAGAGTCTGGATCATAAAGGAAATAACTGAGGAATCATATCATTAAGTTATTTTATTTCCTGTAGGGTTTTCAGAAGGAACTCTACTTGATTAAACCCAAAGGTTGATTATAATCAGATCTGGTTTTTATTATAATAACATTTGTTTTATTTGGATTTTACAATTCATCTGAAGTTGATTTTCAGATTAAGTTTTTTATCAGCTCTATAGTTCATCGGGTTTTGTATGATCTCAATAGTTTATCATTAGATCAGAATAAACACAGTTGTGTTCCATGTCGATTATCGACAAAGAAAAACTGCTGAATAAACTTCAGTAATATATATTTTTATTTACCTATTTATTAGTTAATGTTTCCTTTGTCCCCTGATTCGTTTGTTGGCTCTGTTGATGAGGTTGAGATATAATAATGTTCTTAAGTTCTTGTGATTTGTGTTAAGTCTCTGCTGTGATTAAAATGTGTAATAATAATAAAAACACTGCTCTAAACACATCTGTGTCATTTTAAAGAAAAGCCAACAGGCTCTTTTTCTCTTCATCTAAATTATTGTGATGTCAAACAAGTAAAAGACACAAATATCTGTTAAAACATCCATAAAAACTGCGATAGATCGGATTCAAATCTCTCAAGTGAAAGATCACGTCTGAAACGTGAGTGAGAAAGTCTCCGTGTTTCTGTAGGAATGAAATGAAACGAGAGAAGCGAGTTGAAAAGTTTGGCTGAAGTGTCCCGGGACGTTCGAGAGCGCACCGGGACTCCTCCGCTCCTCTCCCCGGGACAACACAGCCTCCCCGCGGCCTGAGACCTGAGGAAACACCGGCGTCCCTACTCCGGCGAAGTAAAACAGGATCCTACCTGTTGGAGGTTTCAGTGGCCGGATGAGACGAAGCACAGACGGGGAAGTTCTCCTCTTATAGTCGCTCTGCTCCTCTCGCTGCTCCGTGCGTAAAAGTTGCGCTTGTGCCTGACGCGTTGCATCACACGAGTATTTAGAGAAGCGTGGAGGGGGCGGGGCGTGCTGACGCAACCAGGAATGCCTACAGGGAGGGAGGGGTGAGGGAGGGGTGAGGGAGGGAGGAGGGCAGAGGGGTGACGTCATCCTATTTATAGACGGCTGTGGCTGCGATGATGCAACTCAGCAAGATGGAGTCTGCGCTACAGTGGGAGAGACCTCCTTCCTCCTCTTCCTTCTCCTCCTGCATCCTCTTCCTCCTTCTCCACTCTTCCTCCTCTCACCCCCCTCCCTCCTTCCTCCTCTTCCTTCTCCTCCTGCATCCTCTTCCTCCTCTTCCTCCTTCTCCTCTTCCTCCTCCTCTTCCGTCTCCTCCTGCATCCTCTTCCTCCTTCTCCGCTCTTCCTCCTCTCATCCCCCTCCCCCCTTCCTCCCTCTTCTTCCTCCTCCCCTCATCCACCTCCTCTTCTCCTCCCCTCATCCTCCCCTCCTCAATCTCTCCGGATTCTTTTCCTCCTCGACCTCTTCTTTCTCACTCTTACACTTATCTTCCCGTCTTTCTTTCTTTCTTTTCCTCCTCTGCCTCTTCCTCCTCACTGTTCACTCCCTCACCTCCTCCTCCTCTCCTCCTCCCCTCCTCCCCTCCTCATCTCTCCTTGTTCTCCTGTGGTTACGCCTCAGCTGAATAAAACCCGGTTCCTCACAGAGACACTTTAATGGGGGATTTGATTCGTGACATTATTTTCAAACTGTTTCTCAAACCGAATCATCCTGACGCTTCACTGGCCTCAAACTGAACAAACCTTTTATGTTTCGTCCGCTGACGGATTCATTCACCGTCTCCGAGCTGCTCTTCAAAAACCGACCGTGAAGTGGCTTCGCTGTAATCTACCACATTCTTAATGAGTCTTAATCGGTTGATCTTCTTTACTCGCCGGCTGAAACAGATGGAGGATTTCCTGCGACCCGCAGTGAGATGGGACAACTTTATTTTACTGGAAGTAGAAGTTACGAAGGTTGTGATGGAGCACGTGACAGAAGTGTTGGTAGTGAAGTTTATTTTACTGAGGTAGTTTGTCAGTAGCCTTATTACAAACAAAAGTATTTTTTCTACTGAACTCGATTTTGTCATTTTGAGGCTCAAACTCATCTCCTGGTAGTTTACGCGACCAAAAATATATATTTTTAACGCTCTTTTTTAAATGTCTCACCCACAGATCAGTTCTTAACGCTAGCTAAACCTCAGAAATTAGAAGTTTGAGGTCACCTGCTGACTTTAATCGTGACCTCCGACCCTGACAAGCTGCACAATGAGAGTAACTCAGGTGAAACAGACCTTCACCTTCCTCCCGCTCCTCCACCGCTTTTTCCTCATTTCCAGTTCAAAGCCTGTGACGGCCGCATCCTAGAAACGTCCTGATTCTTCGACTTTCACCACCTTCTCAGAAACAAAACAGCGTTCATGGAATGTGGAAATCAGCTCATATCTCGGCTTCACCCGAAGTGAACATTACAACAGGAAACATGACATTGAACTGTGACTGCACTGACTGATCTAGAAACTTCTACATCTGCAGTCAGTGTGTGTGTGTGTGTGTGTGTGTGTGTGTGTTCACTCACCCTGGATCACACACTGTTTCCAGGGAAGCCTTCACACTGAGCTGAAGCCACGTCCATGTTGATTTTCCACTTTGTGTTTTTGTGTCTGCTGTAAATAATCAACCAGACGGTGTTTCCCTGCTCAGACGACTTTGAAGAACTTTGTTGTCGGTGGAATTTCTTCGTCGGGCCTCAGGGTTGAGCAGGTTCAGAGATAAGATGAAATCAGTGTGGACAGAGGCGGAGCGATGAAAACACAAAAGCTCTGTTCTCGGGTTAAGTTATTTTTGGCTCGTTGTGAAAACTGAAAATGGGACTAATTGTGAGGCATTATCACGTTTTCACGTTGTCTTGTGCGAAATCTAAAGAAATCCTCGAGAGAATGTTTTGAAATTCAGTACAAATGTTATTTTGGACTCAAGGACAAAATGATTCGAGGTCAGAAGTGCGAGATCAAGGTCACAGTGAACTCACAAAGCACATTTTTCCCTTATGACGGCTATTTCTCAAGAACGCCGTGAGGTAATTCTTTGAAAGAGTCAGCTTGGACTCAAAAAAGGTCAAGGCACCAAAATTCACTAGAATTCCCGGATGAGCTGATTCGAGCCTGGATGTTGTTGAGAGTTTCAGGCTTGGTTGATATATAAAATACATTTATAGGCTTGAGTTCCTTAAAAGCTTCCTCTGTGCAATATGTTCAGCATAAATGTGACATGTCCGGACGTGACAGCTCAGCCCAGAGCCCCACTTCACAGTTTTAGTTCTGTTTTTTGGGGGTTTTGATTCGTGTAAAAAGACGCAGATGACTCCTGCATTACTGAACATGTGTGCGTTGTGGACACACGCACGCACACACACACACACAGACACACACACAGACACACACCCCCACAGCGTCTCTCTCAGGCCGCAGACACACAGGTGTTGAAAAGTTTATGAGGTCAGTGTGGTGATCCAGATTGATGCTAAACTGTGAAGTCATTGCTGACCCTGTCGACTATTAATACCAAATGATCGGAGCGCTAACCCGCCGGCTAAATATTGCATTCTCTATTTTTATATTTGAAGGGTTTGGTGCCAGTGCAGCTGTGTGCCGTTCATTTAAAAAGCACCTACAACTTTGAAGACTTCTGAATATTTAGCTGTGAGATTTACATTTCGTACACTTTCATTTCGTAAATCTTTTTACACGATGACTTTAAATGTCTACAACAGGATGTAAGATGTATTTCTCCATAATCAGTGAATGATGAGTTAACTGACACATCAGCTAAATACAAGAATCATAACTTATAGAAACAACAGATTAAATTAACCTGAACTTCAGCAATAAATTAAGGATTCACAAGTAGCCAGTGGGATTAGTCTGTAACAGTTTGAGTGTCAGAGATGGAACAGGGATAAGTTAAGTCTTGTCTTTAAACTAATACCATACTGGTCTGATTGGGCCGATCCTGGGGTTTGACCCAAGTTTGGCAACCGAACTTGATCTGTGTTATTTCGTCTGGCCTGCCGGATTTGGGTTAAACCAATCAGGCGACCTTGAGTGTTTCTGTTCTCTCTCTGGATGTCGTTGCTGTGGAAAATCAAACTTCCTGTCGAGGAAATTGAATCATGTCCGTCGGTGTCATTTTAAATCAAGTCAGATTTATTCATGGCTGACAAGTTAAAAACAACAAAGTGATTTTCAAACATGGTGAAGCAACTGAAGTAAAAACAAGAAAGTTGAAAACTCTGCGAGAGGAAGATTTTTTTAAATTACCAATAGTAGGACAACACCCAATGTGACGACCGCAGAGCTTCTGGAGAAAAGCTCGGTCATTAAAAGAAGTCATGTGTTACTCTCCGCCCCTGCACGGCCCTCTGGGAGTTATAAATCCACCACTGACCCCAATAAATTACAAAACACTTTTAAAACAACAAAATCCACGAGACAGATAAAAAAACAACTGAGATACAAAAATCAAATCACAGCAGAAACTCAGAGGCCGAGAGGCAGCGTCTCCTCCTCTTCCTCCTCCTCTCTGAGTAAACTCTTCACTTCCTGAGCAGGTGAACGTCGTGACGACTGATCAGGTGACAAACAGAGCAGAGCGAATGTTGGCTTCATATCAGCTGTGAAGATTTCACTTTCACCTGCTGAGCTGCAGAGTGCGTCCGCTGCGTGGACCTTCGACCTCAGACGACGAGGGATGAAGAAATAAGCTGTGAGTTTCACTATGAGAGAACAGCATCGGGTTGTCGGGGAGTTTCTCGTTCTGAGACTCCGTAGAAGAGAAAGTGAAAAGAAAAAGAGGCTGTAAAGTTTGAGTCACTGGTCAGAGTCTGCAAGGTTTCAGAAAAACACTTTCATTCCAACAATCGTCTCAAACTTTGTGATCAAATGAATCCTGATCCACTTTTCTGTCATTGATTTAAGTTCAACCTCAGGTTTAAATCTTTGACTGTGATTGAGATTATTTTATATTTCTTCTCTTTCTCTCAGTTTAAAGTCCCAGCGTCATGTTGAGCTGATGATGAATCACATTTAAAATGTAATTTAAATGTGTAAAATGTATTTTCAGCAGTTTGGATTATTAACCCCCCCCCCCCCCCCCCCCCCGAGTCGTGTGAAAAGAACAAAACAAATTCCGCATTTATTCAGATTTTGTTTGTTTCGGGTGCCGTAACCTCGACTCTCAGCTTCCATCGTCTGTTGTTAGAAAACCTCAGTAAAGTCGAGTCAGGGTTTTCAGATTTGGGGGGAAAGGGTTTTGTTTTATTATAGTTTGAGAAAGTGAACTTTCTCATTTCCCAGCTGATGGTAACTGTAGTTGGAGGAGCTGGAGGTTCCCCATCATCAGGTGGTGTCTCTTCCCGGTCCCCTGCTGGTTGCCCGGTAAATCCATCGAGAGGATGAGAGGGTTTATTTCCCGGAAAGGAAGAAGGTGACGTAATCTGCCCCTGCTGAGGAGGAGGAGGGGGAGGGGGAGGTGGAGGAGCTGTTGTTCACGACTCTGCTGCTATAGAAAAGTTGTAACTTGTCCTGATGCAACGTGGGTAAAAATATATGATAAAATATGAATATATTATATAATAATATTGAACATTTATGGAGGTTATTATTTATATTATGTGTATTAATGTTCACATACAATTAATATAGACAACTGTGAATATATATATATAAATATATATATATAAAATCCAACATTTTATAATTATGATAATTTAAACTGATTTATACAAACAATATTCATACGACCGTCATAATTGAACAGTTAATAATCATCATCAGTATAAATAAAATAATGGTGATAACATTTTAATATTTTGTTGTATACTGTTAAATAAGAAAACAATACAATCTACATACGTATATTATACTATTATAGTAGACTTTATGTTTTATTACGATAGAACAGAATTGATCTTATTTGTTGATTTGTCATTACATAGTTAAATTTATTTATTTATTTATTTATTTATTTATTGACCATCTTATTCTCGCTTCAGATTACGTCATCTCTTCCGGGAAGCAGCAGCTCTTCCTCCTCCTCCTCCTCCTCTTGTATTTCTTCCTCTCCAACACGGGGAAACCGGGAAATCCCTCCCTCCCCCCCCTCCCTCTCTATCTCCCCCCTCCCCCTCCCTCTCTATCTCCCCCCTCCCCCCTCCTCTCTCTCTCCCCCTCCCTCCCTGCTTCCAGCATCACGCCACAGATGATGCTGCAGGGTGTGAAACACTGATGGATGTCTTCATCTTCCTCTTCCTCGTCCTGCAGCTCTTTACTGTACATGTCAATGTGCTAAACGGTCGCGGATCATTTGCACTTTCGATCTGAGTGAATCATCTCGTTCCTGTAAACGGAGCCGATGACGGCGCTGCAGTAATTCTGCAGGTTCATGCTGCTTTCTTTTATTTTCCACGGTGTATTGTGGCTGTGATCCTGTTGTGGACGTGATAATGATGTATATATACTGAATAACATCATAATATCCAATAACAGATTATTATGTCAAATTATTATCTGATTAATGAATCAGTCCTTTGACATTTAAGCGACGTCGATCAGATTAAATTTGGTCTTTTGGTTTTTGCTGCTGGAACAAAACAAGAACTCTGATTAAAATCATAAAATATAAACCGCGCTCTGTTGTTGTAGTACCACAGTATTATGTTCTCATAAGACAGTATCACGTACAGTATCACAGTATCGTGTCCTAAATACATCATCAACCTGCTGTAACTGCTCAGTGAACAAGTCAAAAGACAAAATCTGTTATTCTGACAAAGAACAAAAACACAGCTGGTTATGAAACGTGAACACACGAGTGAGTCTGGAACCAGAGAAGGATTTAGTTTCAGATTTACCGTGTAATTGTCCACAGTCGTTGTAGTAGAAGTATCAGGCTCTTCTTTGGCTGTAATATCTGAGACTGACTGACAGGTTGTGATGTCGAACATGAGGAATCATCACTGTGATTAAACCTGAACTCTGGACTTTGATGTGATTCACTCACTTGAACTTTGCTCCTCATTTCGTTTGGTTTTATTTATTCTCTCTGTTTCTTGAAGTTAAAGTTTCATCAGTGACCAGACTGGTTCGTCTCCGCGGTCGTGACACTGACGGACACAAACAGAGGTCGTACACTTGACCCCCCCCCCCTCACTGATAATAACAAGTCGACTGGAGTCAGATTCATGATTCAGATCTGAAAACAGGCCTGAGATCAGAAAGTAACAATCGACGGCTTCACGAGACGTTTCATGAACTTTGACCTCGAGGATCCGGAGACGTCGCTCAGTCGTTCTGCATCTTTCTCAGGTTTGTTTGTGTCTGGATGGGATTTATTTATCTATTTATTTAGTCTCTTTGGTTGTTTTCATCTTTTGTTATGGTTACGGTTGCTAGGTGTTGTTTCCTGTCTCTGTGGTCGTTTTGCATCTCTCTCTCTCTCTCTCTCTCTTTTTCTCTCTCTCTCTCTCTCGCTGCATTCACACATGCACTGAACTCTGGGTAATATCCTGAAGTTTTCTTTGGCTTTATGATCTTATTCCATCTGTCGCCATTTTGCCTTCGTCGTTATGTGAGGATTCGTTAAAGTTTTTTTTTGTGGTTTGTTTGAATCGTTAAGATTCCGTTCTTTTTTTTTGCGGTAGTTTTGAACCTCGCTTGTCGTTAAGCTTCCCTCAGGTTTATGATCATTATCGCGGGTTTTTGCGTATCCGTGTCGACATCTTGCATCTTTTCCAGTTCTTGTGTCTGAGTGGCACTTTGGTTTTTGCTTCTCTGTCGGTCGCTTTGCTTCTTTTGTTGTTTTCACGCTTAATAATAGTTTTGCATCTTTTTGTATTTGATTGACTTTTTATATAGTTCACATAGCTTCCTTTATTTCTTTTTTATTTCACTGAAAAACATGTGACCTCAATGCACTTTTACTCCAAAACTGAAATATGAAAGTCTTTTCCTGACGTCAGATCTTTCCCCTGCTACAGTGTGTGGTTGTGTTAATGCGTTGTGTTGATGTGTTGTGTTGATGCGTTGTTAGACGTGTGTAACGGTGTGAACTGGGTCAAAGATCACACACTGTGCTCTCATGTGAAAAGTAAACAGTGTGACTCAGTGTTTCTGTCTCAGACTGTTTGATTTCCATCGCCCTTCATCTCTTCTCCTGGTTCAGTGACGTGTGTTTTTCAGCTCGGAGCAGTTTGGATTAAAGTTACTGATCCTGCAGCTTCGTGCTGTTCAAACAATCTGCTGCTGTATTTTAGAAATGTGACCGTGGACATCAAATAGACTTGTTGTTGTGATGCAGAGCAAATTAACTGGTTAGAAAGAATTTAAAGTAGTATAAGTAGTATACCAGTAATACAACTGATGAAGTACAGAGTCAAAGTTTAACGACGTGGATGAAACGGACTCATAAGAAAACTGGTTGAGATCCGATTTTAAAAATCTTAAAAATAAAACGAAATAAACAGAAAAATGACGTCAGATTTTAAGTTTATGTAAAAGCTGCTCCATCAAAGTTTCTGCAGAAGATTCATTGTTTCAAAATAAAGTGTCTTCCCTGGTTCATGTTCATCTGATCTCAGCGTCGAAGTCACTGCAGCTTATCTGAATATTTTCCCTTTGTTTGAGTTTGACTGGAATTCTGCTGCAGTGACCCAGTTTCCCCCCCAGGGCACATTAAAGTTTCATTCAAGTTTCATCTCACACACACACACACACACACACACGCACACACACACACACACACACACACACACACACACACACACACACACACACACACACACACACTTCCTCACTGCTTTCTAACCACAGGACAGAACATGCAATCTGCATCAGCAGGAAGAAGTTCAGGGGGAAGTTTATCATTTCAAACAAAGAAATCATAATTAGTCATTATTATTAGTAAGTATTATTATGAATAGTCATTATAGTTAATGACTTCCCGCTCCAGCTGCCTCTCGTTAAATGTCAGAGGTTAATTTATTACCAGAAAGTAAAGTAGTGGCTCAGCTTTTATCTCACCTTCATCTTTCTGCAGCTGATTTCCCGTCTCTCTGTTTCCTTCTTCCTGAGTCTTTGGTACATTTCACAAAGATGCCAAAGATTCCAGTGTAAACTGGTGGAGTGTTCAGTTGTGGTTATTCAGTTATGTTGCAGATCCAGGAACGTTCTAGTGTTTGTTATCACTGTTTATTTTGCATTTGTTGAACATTTCTAAAAAAACCTTCCAGTATCAAACTCACCTCTGTCATAGAAGTGATGTGTTCACACTTGTCTGTATCAGTTGGTGGAAGGACGTGTTGAAGTGTCGGGTTTACAAATTCATCTTAAAGCTGCAGATTGAGTCAGATTCTCTCTGATAACCGTGAGCGAGAAAATATATAGTTTCTTTATTTCACAGTTTATTCATGATTGATTGAAGCCAGCAACAGTTTGTGGACGTGGTTTATTCTCTGAAACATTCTTCTTCTCTGCACCTTCACAGCTGCAGTTTAACAAAGTGACACAAACAAACCTCGTGTGAACTTTTCATCTCTTTTGTTCCATCTCCTCTTTGCTGCAGCAACTTTTTTTTTTTTCCCCCTGCAGGGATAATTAAAGTTTCAGCATCGCTTTCACAGAACGAGCAGGTTCACACAAGTTTGTTCTGCATTTCAGAAGAGCGGTTTGAGGCAGAGTGATCAGACACACGAGCCGGGGCTGAGGGAACCTGTGTCAGCGACTGATGATGGCGCTGGATTGTTCCCAGAATCCAAAATGTTGGTCAGTCTTGATTTCTCAATAAAGAGAAAACCACAGTTACATGTTTACGCTCAGATTGTGCAACACAGCATGAAATTACAAAACCTGAATGCATCCTGTTGTGTGTACGTGTGTGTGTGTGTGTGTGAGCAGAAGCAGAGAACAGGAACCAGCATCATACGTGTTGACCGCTGGATTTTAACGTCATCTGTGGTTTCGTTTTGAAAGTGGACGTCATTTGTGTGGACTCGACCTCTGTCACTGCGAAATCAGCAAATTTAGACACTTGCATCATCAACGAGGTTCTGACTGAGACGACTGGAGAGGAGGAAAATTATTCAAATTTAAGATTCAGGAAAACAAATAGAAATGTAAGGAAACTGAGAATGTGTGTGTGTGTGTGTGTGTGTGTGTGTGTGTGTGTGTGTGTGTGTGTGTGTGGATGAGGAAACAGCTTCTGGTATTTTCTGGCCCTGTGACAGTGATGAAAGGAGTCGAGTGTGTTTCATCTGTCACAATCGATTCTGCCAACGTGGCCGTAAAAACCTGATATGAAGCAACAAAGAGCGAGTTTACCGTCAGTTCAGGTCAAAGGAATCTGCTCGGAGATTCCTGGTTCAACAGATACAAGCTGTTCACAACGTGTTTGCTCAGCAGATCTGCTCTGGGATCAGACCTCATTCTGCAAACACGGATCGGCACATGTGTTTGCTGCGTGTGAGCGTTGTGTGCACAGACACCAGTTCTGAAATCTGTAAATACACAGATCAGTGACACATCGATGTTTTCAATGCACACGATGTGGATCATCGGTTTATTGAATTTATATTATATGGATTTAAGTTTTGAAGTAATAAACCTGAAGGTAAACAAAGAGAAAATGAAAGAAGTGAGAATAAGTGTGTTATAATATAAAATGTACTTTATCGTCCCAAAGGGGAAATTTGCTTTGGGCGCCGTCAGCCGTCAGTTTCACTTGTAGTAAAAGGGAAATGTTTTCGTCAGCATTTGTAAGTTTGTTCCTTAGTTTGTTGGCAAGATTTCACAGAAACTACTCGACCGATATCTGTGAGATTTTGTGGAGGGGGGGGGGGGGAGGATCCGGTACAGGGGTCGGATGTTGTTGATCTCTCAGATTCCTCACACGTGGATCTAGTGAATCTCTGAGAAATGTGGAAAAACGTCTTTTCTCACCGTGTTAGAGAAAATCTAAATGTGGTGGGTTCTTTCCCGATCCAGTCCACATCCTCCCCCCAAGTCTCGGTGCAGTGTAATTTGGTGGAAAGTTCAACTGTGGTTAACGTTGCATATTAAAAACTTCCAGTATCAAAATGACCTCTGCCACAGAAGTTATGTTTTCACCCGTTTCTGTGTCGTTTGGTGAAAGATTGAACAGATCCGATAATCGAGTCGGTGTGAGACCAGGTTCACTCGTTTCAGTTCCAGAATCACTCCAGTTTGTTTTGGTCCAGATCTGTGTCAGGGTCGTGTTTGTGTTATTGCAGCTGAAGCTAACTTTAGCACCACGGTGTAAATATAGCTGCTCGGTGACGCAGTCTGTGACGTGGAGGTTTTGGGAGCGTCGACCTCATGGTGAAGGAACGCAGCTCGGACCGATGATACCACGTCGTGAGAAATAGTTCTGCCTCTCCTACATTCCTCCCTCGGCTCTCACTGCATCCTTTCTTTCCTCCACTCAGACAACACTTGTTCTCTTTCCTTACTTGTTCAACCTCTTCTCACTTCCTTCACATCTCCTCTTTTCTCTCGTTTCACTCCCCTCTTCCATCCTTCCCTCCCTCCGGTGCATTACTCTCCCAACATGCTCGGGCTGCTCCAGTCACAGTTATTTATAACCACTTACCTACTTCACTTGAAGGTGCTTTGCATCAGTTCCTTTTAATTGTCGTGTGTTCAGCCTGATTCTCTGAAAGATCTTTATCTCCGTCAGACGAGTTTGAGTTTGTCTGCTCGTTTGCAGGATTATCTATAACTGTAGGTTTCTACGTAACTTGGTGGATGGATGTGGAATGAGTCAGGGAAGAACTTCTTCAAGTTTGGTTTCTCAGAGAATCGTTCGTGGATCTCGATGAGAAGAATCACACACGTTTACGGGGACAGATATTTACGAGTGAATTTCATTGTGGTTTCATGAGGAGGATCTTGGCAGAGATGCGAGCTCTGTTGAGCCACGTTCTAGTTTCAGCTTGTACAAGTTGTTCCGCAGCCTCGTGATCCAGATTCACAACAACAATTCATCTCTGACGCTTCCACCCAGTTAACTGGAAAACGTTTTTGCGAAATCTTGCTCACGAACACACACAGAAAACAAAAGCACAGGACATTTCAGAAGGAACGAGACAGAGTTTCTCTGTAATTTGCGACGAATTATCCAGAGACACCAGTGGACAAAGGAAAATATTAAGACCTTAATTAACACCTATTTTAAAAAGATATATACAGGTTGCACATGTTTGGTTAGGTGCATCATGTTGGGCTGCAGCTGGAATCCAGCCTCTTAATAGTTTAAGTTATGACTCATCGTTGTATTTTCACTTACACAACTCGTCGTCATCTCGTGTCGCGCTGCCGTCGACGTCAGAGCGACAACAAAGCGAGAAGCCTGCAGAGCATCTGTGGAATGAAAACCTGTCGGGGTTGATCCTCAGAGGAATGTGGCTTCGGTCATGGAAAACACTGAACGATGAAAGTGTCCCATCGTTCCGCAGAAACCGAACATTGTGAAGTTGCAGCGTTGAGTTTTGTCTCAGCAGCGGCAGGAAATCAACATGAGACAAATCTGTGGACGTTTCTCTTTCACGTTGTTCCTCAGCTGAGCTGAAGGAGTTTGGGGTTTTTGAACCTGCAGCTGTCGAAGTGTGAGTCCTGAGATCACGACTGGGATCCTCTGACACAAAACCTGAAACGAAAGGTCGAAGAACGGCACTGGACTGAGACTCTGTCAGAGCTGCTGCACCCTGGGAGATAATTGGACCAATTTCTGACTGTTTGTATTCCCCCTTCGATAATCGCAGGGGCGTGTGAGGCGTTTACAAAATATCTTAATGCTACGATGAGTCGGAGCCTCCTTGATCTCGGATCGTAAACATGTTGGATCTTTATGATAATCAGCTCCGACAGAAACCTGCGTTAGCCGGTGAGAGCGTCACCAACCGGATGCTAGGTGTTTGTACGGCTACGAGGAAACTGGGTTTAAGACTTAAAGTGCAGCCAGCCACCAGGGGGCGATCGAGATTGTTTGGCTTCACTTTCGTCCAACTCTTTGTGCAGAACTTTTTGAGAGTTTTGCTGGTTAACTTGAGCCGCCCACTTTTTAATACTTTGACATCAGACAAACAAATAAATCACAAACACACTTAGATTCATGCAAAGTGTGAGTGAATGTTACCACTGGCTTTATTATGGATTTCCCATGATTCCTCTGCACAGCTGAACCCGTTCACTGTGTGAAAGCTGATCTCTGCTCAGTCTGCTCCACTAACTCCCTGTGTTTATGTTTACACGGCTGTTGCTATGGCGACAACAGCTTCACGCCCTGCGGACTTCCACCTCTGGCATGAGGACAGACAGAGGGAGGGTGGGAGAGACAGAGGGTGTGAGAGAGAGAGAGACAGGAAGGAAGAAAGGAAGGGAAACCTCTGCAGGGGCCGCGTCCCATTCTGAAGAGTTTACATCCTCTGCGTCTGTGATTCTTTCCTCTGATCTTCTCTGACTTTCAAATGTTAAAGAAACTTTTAATTCACAATATTCACGTTTTTTTTACTCTGGAAACATTAAAATCCCGATAAGTGTATTTCACGTTCCTCTATAATTTACTTTTTACAAAATAATTCACTTTTTTTTTTTTTACAAAATCTAAGTTTTATAAGGGAATTTAACTTGGAAGGTAAGTTGGTCATAAAAAAAAAAAAAATAAATAAATTATTGGAAAAGTTCCCTGTGACCTTTATTCTCAAGTCCGACACAAACAAAGTTTTCTTTTCCTCCTTGAACTCACTCGAATGTTAAATATCTGCAGATTAGGAGTCAAGGAGACGTAACGCTGCTTTGGAACCGGACGTTTCCCAGGATTCCCGGGCCCTCGAGGCCTCGGCGCTCTGGACGTGGCGTCACATCCTCGGCGGCTCTGTGGGGATATTTTTAGATCATGTGTACACTGGTTTTTGTGGCCTTGGCAGCTGCAAAACACACACACACACACACACACACACACACACACCCAGGTTCAGGTATCAGTGACGTCAGAACACTGGTTTTAATTTGTCTCATACGAGAAGCTTTGAAAAGACGTGACATCACTGCGTGGATATTTATAAAGTTACCCTGTCATCGTGTAAATAGACTCGTAGTCATAGATGACATTTCATGGCTGCTGTCTAATGTTAGCGTGCGTGTATTTATATTTAAACATTCACATACTACCACGTACAAAAATGGACAAAATGTCAAACAGAGGCTTGAAACCTGCGTCTCACTAACACACAGAGACGTCACGTTGGGTCGACGTGACTCAAAGACACACGTCCACGAAATGAGGAAGTGAAGGTCTCAAAATATACAAATTCAAAGTTTAGATTCTATTCACAGTTAATATTTTACACATACTCCGTCTCTGTGACGAAGAGGAATCAGTCGTCCTCCGTCTGACGCTGCGGTTCCCTCGTTATAGTTAAACTTTAACTTCTCGTGATAACACTGAAGTCACATCTTTGTTTTTTCGCTGCCGTGTCTCCACCCATGACTCAGCGTGTTTGTCTTCACTCTCTCCCGGCAGCAGAAAACAGATTCTGTTTGGTTCCTTTGTTGTTGTTTTTTTTTTTTCCTCCTTCCTTTTCTGAAATGACGCAGCAGGTTTCAAGCAGCACGGCGAGGTCACACGTGACCCAGTGTGTCTGTAACCTCCTCATTTCATAACACGGCTTCACCTCGGCTCCACAAACCGTGAGTCATCACACGTCAGCGTTTTTCTACAGTTGATGAAATCTTGCATCACTTCATGACATTTCCATTTCATCAGTAATTCTCATCCAGAAGACTTGAGTGTGTTTGAATTTAAAGTAGAAGCAGAAACACAAACTTCCTCAGTACTTCATGGAAAAGTTCAACAGCTCAGGTTCCCCTTGAACTGGAAGTTCTACCCAACTAGCTTGTGTTGAAGTGTCGTCGAGCGAGACACAGAAACTCTAATATGAATGTGGAAGTAAAAAATTATAATAATACAACTTTATTTAAAGAACACTTTTCAAAACACAGATACAAAATAACTCTACGAGGTTGAAACGGGATTTAAAGACTCGAGGACTAAAGCAAATGAGATCAGGGAATAAAAATGATTTAGAAATAAAACATTCAAATATGTTTTAAATGCTTTTTAAGAACTGATTTAAGAAAAAACATTGATGGTCTTTTATTAGCAGCCTTTTACAGAATCTCTTATTTGGAAGAAAAAAAAGTCTTACTACCACAAATAGAAATATACAAATAATGTAGTAGAAATATAAACATATATTTAAAATATATTATACTTAAAACTGGCTATTAGCGTCAGGGTATTATTCATCCATCTCTCTCCCTCTCTCTCCCTCTCTCTCTCTCTCTCTCTCTCTTTCTTTCTCTGGTCCAGTCCGCTCGCTCAGGTGAGGTGATGACATCACCTCTCCGATCGGCAGTGTGACCTCAGTCTGTGTCATCGTGAATTCCTAACGAGGGATCTCACGTCGTCCAATCAGCAGAGGCCTGGATTATCCGGTAACGAGGCCTGAGTGCGAGCAGCCAATCAGGTCTCAGGACACAGATCACAGCCTGTAGTGGCTCAGTGGGAATCAATAATGTAGACACACACACACACACACACACACACACTGTACTACCACTGCCGTAGATGAAAGAGAAGGACACGAGACACAAACGGAGAAAAACAGTAGTGAAAAATAAGAGGATGATGTCAGTGTTATTTTCCCATGATTCATTGCCAGTAGCTGTGAGTCACCGTGGTACAGCGATGTGAACTCAGCGTAATGGAGTCCAGTTAATTCACCTGTCGTTCTCATCCTGTGTCAGCTCTGATACAACAAACTGAAACCGGAGCTGACGCCTCATTTTCGCTCTTTAGCTTCTGATCACTTTGTTTTTCTGCGTCGAGGCCGAGCTCCGTTTGTTTTCAGGTTCTTCTGTGGATTTGTCGTCTCCGTCGAAGAGGTTTTCACTTGTTTCACTGTCTGATATTGAAAACTGCTGCACATGACACTTGGTGGAAGAAGGGGACTCGTTGTATTTGGTATCCGGATGAAAACACGTCTGGTGAATCTTGATGTGGTTTCATCCTGAGACTTGGTGGAGAACTCTGGATAGAAAGAGTTTATATAGAGTAAAGAGTTCTGACGGAGTTTTAGTTTCATCGTGTGTCGTCTCGCTGCAGGAGTGAGCCAAGAGGACTCCGAGGATTCCAGACAGTGGGATGGATTTGACCCCGTCAGAGTTTGTGGTTCCATCTGCAGCAGTTGAGGCAAAGAAATCATTTTCACTGCTTCTGCGTGAAATCAGAAAACACAGTGAAAGTGAAGCCAGGACGTGTTTTCTGTGCGACGCAGCGGAGGTGGTGACCCCGTCAGCTGCAGTGGTCGTAAGAGGGATTTTGTTGCTCGTCATCATGACTCGTGAACGAAACTTGAACTTTTGGAAGAAGAAACTCAGGGGAAAGTTTCAAGAGCTGAATCGAGACAGGGTTCACATACCAGGTGATTAAATCCCCTGTTGCCAGCAGATCACGTGACCTGAGTCTGTGGCTCAGCAGGTTTGACAGAGGAAGCAGAGCTGCTGATTGTCCTGGTGGAAGTGACGCTGATATCACACAGGAGCCGACTCTTCATTGTTCCGTGTTCTATTTTTAACTTTATTGGAGGGGGGGGGGGGGGGGGGGGGAAACAGTACCTGTTTCATTTTGTTTTCTTACATTTTTAAAACGGGTCGGAGGGTCAGACGTGAGCGGCATCACGCAGCCGGCCCCTGATAACAGACCATCGTACCGGGGGATTTCCAGCTGCCACAGACGATCGGTGGCAGTGGAGCCACAACAGAAGGGTTCGAACAGTGACACGCAGTCATGTGGTGCAGGAAGAGCTGAACCTGTTTATGCTTCTGCTGAACGTGACTGCTGCTCTCATGGAAAACTGACTCACACAGTTACTCAGCAAACAGAGGCCTCTCTTTGTGGCACAAGGCGTCCATTCTGCCACTCACAGTGATTTGGCATGTTTACGTGAGGCCGGCGTTCTATTTCAGGACGTGTGGAACACGACTGTGGGACAATCAGCGGAGGAGTGTTTTCTGTTTTCAGCATCTGTGGAGGCGAGCGGGTCACAAGGTCGTGAGGCTGCAGCTGATGAAACTCAGACCCATGATGATACCATGTGTGTGTGTGTGTGTGTGTTGACCTCAGTAATGACAGTTTTGACCTTTGACCTCGACCACAAATCTTATCAGTTAATTTGAAAATTTTTGCCAAATCTGAGGATTCTTTCACAGAACTCTTAAGATTCTGTGTCACAGTGACCTTTAACCTTTGACCTCCACAATCTCATCAGTTCACAAAGTCCATAAAAGAAGAAGAGGCAGCTGCGGTCTTCACCTCCGACGATATGTTTGAACCACGAGGACGTTCATTTGGTGCTTCTGAACTAGTGTGTAGTACTATGGAGTACTGTGGAGTACTGTAGTGTACTGTGTAGTACTGTGTAGTACTGTAGTACTGTGGAGTACTGTAGTACTGTGACCGCAGGTGTGGATGCTGCCAGTGATACAATCCAGATGTTACCATGGCAACCAAGCACAGGTCGATGAGGACAGGACGTCCGTCTGTCAGACAAGATTCTTCAGTCCCTAAACTACAATGTGAAACTAAAACTATGAGATCAGATGAAACAACAAACACATGAAGCTTCGGAGAGAAAACGTCTTTACCTCAGAATGTTTGGACGAAGAACGAATTCACGTCGCATCAGCAGAGAAACTGTCGTCGCACCTGAGGTCCACAGATTCTGATGAATGAGTTCATCGACGAATCAGTCAATCATTTTATTCTTCAAACCATCTCGTCCTCTCAACCACTAGGGGGCCTGTGTGTGTGTGTGTGTGTGTGTGTGTGTGTGTGTGTGGGGGGGGGGGGGGGGGGGGGGGGGCAGCTTACCTTCAGTCGTCCTTATAAGGTAAAATATCTGATAAGGTCACAAGAGAGGATGAAGTCATCTTTTGAGTCACCAGGAAGAAAATGAAAATCAACACACACACACACACACACACAGTTTCATTTCAAACTTGTACATTTTAAATTCCTGAACCAATAACCTTGATTGTTCTGTGTCATTGTGTTATTGTGTTATTGTGCGTTGACCTTCGCGCTCGTGTGCAAAGACTCTTTTGGTTCTGATAAGATGTTTTTTCTGAGAACGATTCGTCACCACAGACACGACTGACGGTGGAATCTGTCTCAGGTCTGAGGTGGAGTCAACACACAAACACACAAACATTATTTTGTGTGTTTGATTTTTCCTTCTGCAAAACTTCATCTTTGATCCAGTGAAGATTCAGATGAACAGAATCGAACAGTGACTCGTGTAAATGAAGCGTTCAGGTGTTTTCACTTTTTCAACCTGTGAAGTAAAATATTAAGTTTCCGAGCAGTCGACTGAAATTCAAATGATTTAAAAACTTGTCGACTTTTCCGTTCTCTTCGATCTTTGTTGGTGTTTCCAGTTATTCAGCTGCAGCTTCTCCTTTAAAAACCACAACAGAAACTGAACTGGTCTCAGGTCGTCTGTTAATTATTATTTTACTCATTAATTAAAAAACAGCATCAATCTTTCAATGTGTTGAGTCAGAGCTCTGAACACACTCATGATTTCCTGTTTGCTGCTGTAGAGCGCCCCCTGCTGACACAGTCAGTGTAAAGTGTGACTGTAAATAAAGATGGACGATGTGTTTCATGACCTTTAAGATTTAGATTGAAAACTTTTTTTTAGTGACTTTAACTGAACTATTTTCTGAATTCATTTAACCATTGGATTTTATTACTTCTATTTAATTGCGTTATCGTACTGCCTTGTGTGTACTACCACCAGCCACCAGGGGACGGTAAAGACGATTTGGCTTCACTTTTCTGGATCTTTTCACGTCATCTATCTTCATTTACAGATTTTTATAAAAACTTGCAAAGAGAAAAGAAACAACATGTTCAGTGTTTACGAAATCACATTGTAGGTTTATTTATTTATCTCTTTAGTCATTTTCTACAAACATACATTTCCGCTGTCGTTCATCGCTGATGAGGACAGAAGTGTTTTTACATTCTCGCCTGTTTGTTCACTAACCCAGGAACCAGGAAGTAAGTGAGGAGAACCGTCACCTGGTGTTTTTCTAGTCTCCTGAGAAGGAAGCTGAGATCTGACGGGTGTACGTGAAAATCTGTTAACACAAAACTACCGTGCAAACACACGCAGTCGGGGGATGGGGGGGGGAGTCCCTTTAAATCCCACCAGGCAACAACACTCCAATAAACACGGGGATTTTTAAAAAATGTTTCCTGCTTCATGACGGTTTGTTTTGTCAAACAACAGAACTGATGCTGAACGAGTTCCTGACGTGAAGCTGCAGGAGTTAGCGAAAAGAAAGAAAAAAGGTTTTATTCTATTACTTTACTCTATAATTGTAATAATGATCTTAATAATAATATAAATAATAGTAATGCTCACGCCTACACTATGACTGCTGTTACCAATTTGAGGATAAAACCCAGGAGGTGATAACAATACTGTTGAGAATAGAATCACAAATACATTTTTATTTAAGTTCATCAGATTGTTCTTTTTTTTAAAGGGAATAAATTTCTTTACATGTAGTGACAGGATGAGTTTTCACAACAGCAGAGGAAGAGCGACACCTGCTGGCCAAACTACAGAAACATGAGATTTTCTGAAATCAGGTTGTTATTCTTAGTGTTTTTCAGCTTTAACTATGAATGTTCTTTTATTTTGAATGTGTTTTTTGACTCCACAGCAGAGAAGGTGACTCATGGGCAGAGATGCACAAAGAGCTGAGAGTCACTGGGAGTCATGCACCTCCGGTTCTGTTTACAGCGTTTTATGACATAATTTATATTTAATCACTTGAACTTCATCGTGATAACTGTGAGTTTAGAAGTTGTAACATCTGTTAAACCAGGACGGAGCTGCTGCAGATTTCTTTAAACACCGTGACAAAAAAATTCAAATCAAAAAGTCCAATTTAAAAAGTCTTGATATCACCACATCCCTTTACCACCTTATGAAAATTAAAAACCCAACACATTGTGAATCCTTCAGATCTCGAGACGTGAACAGTCGTAAAATCACAGCTGATAGAAAAATCATGTAAAATCTGTCATGAACAAATTGAAGTGAAGTTGCCTCCGGAACAACTCGTTTGGAAAACGTGGCGTTCAGCTCTTGACGGAACTGTCTCGTCCTTCGCAGACAGTTGTCCCGCCCCAGGGTCGATTAGAATGACGTTACCTGGTTATTCAAGACTAATTCCCAAGATGCAGTGCTTTATCCAGGGCTTCAATAATCCGTCATGGCGTTGTTCACAGAGCAGACGCTCCCGTGAATGTTTTCACCTCAGAGCGATGGCGAGGAGGAAATCGTCTCACAGAGAGGAGGGAGGGGCAACAAGGTTCATCTTCATCTTCTATCTGTTTTTGACCACACTCTTCTCCTCCTCCTCCTCCTCCTCCTCATGAGTGGTCCATGGTGTTATTTCTGCAGCTCCTGCGGTGTGCTGAAGGTCTCGTACACGTTGGCGGCAAACTCCTTCACCTGGTCGTTGAGCAGCAGCTCCTGCAGGCGTCAAACAGGAAGTTAGAGACGGACGTTTATTGTGCTGCGGGTGAGTAATGTTAACTTTGTGTTGTGTTTGTCAGCACATGAGACACTGGACTTTCCATGGTCCATGTCCAAGCCGTGAACATGGAGGAGGCAGGGTTAATGGACTGAACTGCAGACAGCCACCAGGGGCTGATGAAGATGTTTTGTGGCTCAATCGATTGTCAGAATATTTGCTGAAGGATTAAACTACTCGTTTTATCTCGAAACGAAGCATCAACAGAGGAAAGTGTCTCACTCTGAGGAGAATTCAGGATTCACTCAGAGAACGTCTGATTCTACCTGAACGAAGTGACTGGGAGTTTCACTGCAGATGGTGTTGATCTGACCGTTGATGATGGGGATGATCTTCGCCAGCGGCAGACTGACTGCAGACAGACTGGACGAACACACACACACACACACACAGAGAGAGACATGTTGACGTCCAGCATCTTGAAAAACAAATGATCTGTATGTTTATTAATACGAAACTGGGACACACTGTTCGGTGGGTGTGTCATTCAAGCAGCTCACCTATCAGGTGCAGAGCTGGAGGTGCAGTCACCAGGAGGCGGCCGGAAGAACTCCGCCAGGTTGTCAAGGAGACGAGAGAAACCCCGGTTCAGACAGGCGTTCAGGACGGTGGTGAAGTCCGGACTGTCGTCACAGAACACGTCACACTCAAAGTTCACAGATACAAATAGATTCAAGTTTCAGTGACGTCGACGGCGTTTACCTGTCCAACATGTCTCTGGTCTCGTTCAGCAGCCGGATGGTCATTAAATCGTTCCCTGTCAACCCGCACGCCTGGAGGGACGAGAGCGTTAGTTAAGAACACTGTGTGTCTACGAATACCGTTTCTCTGTTTGTGTAGCGACCTGGTCAGCGAGCGCGTTCTCGTCGTCAGAGAGCATGTACCAGGACAGCGACCGCTCGGAGCTGGCCTCCACCTCAGCTCGAATCCAACTCAGCTGCTGCTCCAACTCCAGCAGAGACATACTCTGCTTCAGAGACATGCTGGACACACAAACACAGACATTTTGTCAGAGTGAAGCTGTTCCAGGTGAATCTTTGTGTTTAATGGGACAAAGTCCCCTGAGATATCGTGTTCATGAGAACAGGACAGACGTTCTCACAACTGCTGCTGGGGCAGAGACATGAAAATCATCTGTGGACACATGGACGATGTAAATAATTATTAGGTCCAGACCCTCACTCACCCTCCCAGAGAGTTCTGAACCACTTTCTTCACCAGCGTCATCAACTCCGTCAAACCTGCCCAGAGACAGAGGAGGATTTATACCGTGTTAGTGACGGACAGAGGAGGAGCGGCGATCATTTGTGATCGCGGTGCGTTTGTTACCGTCTCCCAGAAGGTGCTGGATACTGGACAGGTACTGCTGCTGGATGTCCGGAGGAGCAAGAGGTGTCTGGAAGAGAAAACACAGAACGAAAACGTAAATAAGAATTAACTGTGTCATCTTTTTGTTCCTGGTTCTAAGACACATGTCCAGTTGAATCTTAACCCACGGGGGGGGGGGACACCCTCACCCAGGTGACTCAACCCAGTGATCCCACCTCAGCTGGCGACTACTTTGTTTAGTCCACAGATTCTTCCTTTGGTCCGGCCCGGTTCAGCAGTTCTTGTTCTAACAGCTGAACAAACTTCTACCTCAGGGGAGGTTTAGTGTGACGAGCCGAAACCTCAGCTCTGTGTGAGAGGAGATTATGAAACATCCTCGTGTTCCTCACCGTTCCGTTCTTTCCCACAGAGTTGTCCAGGTACAGATATCCACCGATGACGTTCAGCTGGACTCTCAGTAAAACCACCAGCATGCAGGTGCTGTACACGGCAACAACGGTGCGAGTGAAGCCTAAAGAAAACAAAACGATGTCAGATCCTGAATCACAAAACTAAAAAATTTAAATGACCAATCCTGCCCATAAAGTAATTAATGAGATTATTGACAACTGAGCTTTGATTACTTACTGATGATCTTTAAATCTTCCCAGATCTCCAGTTTATTGTTTGGTCTGTGACATGATGAGGAGGAAAATGACACCATGAGAAACACTAACTCCAGAAAACATCCAGACACGATTTTCCAGACAGTTCCCGGAGTTCATGCCTGAAAACAGCTTATGTGAAATAATGAAATACTTCAACGTGGATGTGAAGGCCCATTAAAATAATCTAGAAAGATGATAAAGTGACTTAAATGTAATAATGTTGATTACTGAATCAAACTGTGTAGAATTGTGTGCATGTAAATTTAAAAATACTTAGAAATCATTGATTCTGACAGTAAAGGTTCTTCTCACTTGGTCTTGAGAAGTGCAGTGAGACTCTCTGAGTTGAGCTGATTGACGATGGCTTCTTTCAGTGGAGGGAGCATGGACAGTACTGTGACACACACACACACACACACACACACACACACACACACACACACACACACACACACACACACGAAAATCACATGTGCAACGTTTAACTGGTAATTTGACATTTCAGCGGCTCGTCCCGGGGATTTCTGTGACGTTATTACTCTGAAGAACACGTGTGTAACCGTGGTTACCCGTCATGTTGCACGTCCTCTGGTTGCTTTCGAAGTGGAACTGCCTTCTGGCCTGAGCGATGTACTCCGTCGCCTCCTTCTCCTGGAGCTCCATGATCTTCTTCTGGGCATATTTACCCAGGAGGTACACCCCTGACGGTCAGAAACAAACAGGAAGCAGTGGTGAGTAAAATCAAACAGGAGGTAAATATAAATCTGAAACAATAAATAATGAAACAACAATTGTCACCTAACAAAGGGTCTCAATATATATATATATATATATATAGGTCTAATACTTTGTTATAACACCTCAACCTTCACTCAGGAGCACAAATCTTTAAACTATGAAGAAATAATAACGTGACACTTATAGAGAAAATTAATTTATTGCTAATATGGAGATTTTAAGTATTGTGAAAAAGAATATATGTGATCTAATGGTTAAAGGAGTAATTCATGTTTTGATTACATTTACTTTAATTATCAGTTTTTCCTTCACTAGAAATCAATGCTTTTTAATGATACATCAACTCTTACACTTTTATTCTTGACGGTTAACAACAACTCAGACTTTCACATGCTAACCATTAGCATCCGTGAGTGCTTATCTCATGCGTGGAACTTCAAGACCAAGCTGCATTCAATTTTCCGGACATTTAAAGATGCCATTCTTACAAGCAAAACCTCAAACTAAATGCAAATCAACCGGTTTGTCGAATCGATGAAAGTCATTTTTAAAACTCGGCAAACATACGACTCATTACACAATATTAGTTTTGTTGAAATACAACTTCTGTCATCTGCTTTTAACACAGATTTGACCCAGTGAAATAAACACGATGACTGAAGATCTGCCGAAAACCTGCAGCTGAGTGAAGGGAAATATAAGACGAATTAATCACGACAACATTTTTAGTTGATGGATGATTTAAATTTGTTTTTTTAAGTTACCTCCAGTGTCACTGGTGACAAGAAAATGTTATTCTACTTTAATTTGACGGAGTTTGGCGCATGGCTACTAGCACCGAAGCTAACAGCAGTTACCTCCAACTACAGCTCCGGAGAAAATAAATTTCTTTTTGTGACGTTTGATAAAATTCCAGGCGGAAGAAAACATCGTCAGAGAGATCCAGCGACGGAGACTGCGGAAACTCTGCGTCAGGTTTAAACTTCCACGAACTATTTCTCGGACATGTTCGCTGGAGTTTCGCTAGTTAGCATCTGCTACATGCTAGCTGTCAAAAAAAGAAGGACAGAATGACGCAACTTCCCGTTGGAGATTTCAAAATAAAACGTACGTTGACCCTCATGCGTGGTTCAACTGAAATGTTTGTCCCCAAATTCTCATCCAATCATAAATAATATATAATAAATAATAATACATGTTTAATGATATATAATATATAATAATGAATTCATATACGTCATAGAAAGATGCATTTGTGTTTCATATTTTCCAAATTACAAGTATTTACTTCATCTACTTTTATTCCCTCTGATTTCAGGCTACTAAACTCAGACATTTTAAATGATTATTGCATAATAACACATGTTACAAATGTCTATTTATAATCTAGTTATTGTCTTTTATTAATATCTATTTTACCGCCTTAAACAGAACAAACAGTAAAAACTCAGAGTGACACTAAATGCTTCAAGTGTGTTCACACTGAGCTCCAGAAATATTATAAAGAATATAATCGAGACAGGAATGATCTTCTATAAAAACAAATCAGGTCATGTCCCAACTCACAAAACACGCGGCTTCAGTTTCATTCCAGCTAATCAGGATTTGCAACTTCTATACAAATATTTTATGAATTAGTTGTGACGCATTAATGACAGAAAGACAATGTAAAAAAAACATTCCAAGTGTTTATTAATGAGTGTTTTTTAATTGCATTGTTCATTATGTGTTTATACAGTGAAAGACAATCATCATTCAACCTTTATATCTTTCTACATCTAAAATATCATTGATATCAACCATTGAATTCATGTGTGAACTTGAAGATTCACTGAGTCATGCTTTTATTTTATAGGAATTATTCTCTCACTTCCTGTCCACGTCTAATATCGAGGATCGACTGCTCATGTCTGAAGGCGGAAGCGGTGCACCCAATATTATCTTCCCCCTCCTGCGTGGTCGCTGTGCGGATCATGAGCTGCAGCGTGTTTTATTTTACTCAAGTCCAGAAGAAGTACTGGTACTAGTAGTAGTACTAGTTGTAGTGGTACAAGTACTACATGTAGGAGTATCTGTTGTCATGGGAACGCAGACAGGAAGTGAAGCTGGGGCTTTTCATCCGAGTGGTGAAGAAATTGAGAAGTGGATGTTCAACGCGTTCAAGATGGTGAGTAAAAAAAATACTGATGTATAAATAACGAAGAGCGACTCAATGATCTGTTAATATTCAGACATTTTCAAGATCAGACATCAACGAAAAACGTCCTTTAAATTAAAGTTTGTGTTTTAAAGTCTTTAAAATGAACAGTGTGTGTGTGTGTGTGTATGTGTGTGTGTACCATCTGGAGTCCGTCACTGGGAAAGTAAAGAGGCTACGACAGTCGTGATGAAATAAAAACATTTCAAATTCATCTTATTTTAGAAATATTCCAGAGAAGATAAAAACCTGATGGTTCCAGCTTTGTGTGGTTTCAGGCCAGAGATGCTCTGGAGAACCGAGAAGTTCCTGTCGGATGTCTCTTGGTCCATAACGACCAGGTCGTTGGAAAAGGACGGAACGAAGTCAACCACAGCAAAAATGTAGAACGTTTTTTTTTCTGTACGAGAGTTTGAGCGATTGATGAAAATCAGACGATATGAGACGTGTCAGTGTTGATGTTGTAACTACCGTGTGATTCTGTGTGTGTGTGTGTTTCCCAGGCAACGCGTCACGCTGAGATGGTCGCTCTGGACCAGCTCCTGGACTGGTGTCGCCATAGCAACCTGGATGTGAGGAGCGTGTGCGAGCGAACAGCTCTGTATGTCACCGTGGAGCCGTGCATCATGTGTGCGTCAGCCCTGCGCCTGCTCAGTATCCTCCCAGCCTGAGTGTGAGTCTGTGTGTGTGTGAGAGAGAGAGAGTGTGTGTGTGTGTGTATGTGTGTGTTTTTTTTGTTCCTTCACTGTGTGTTAGATATCCCTGTGGTTGTGTACGGCTGCGGGAACGAGAGGTTCGGAGGCTGTGGTTCGGTTCTGGACGTCTCCTCCGCAAACTTACCTCAAACTGGGACCAAGTTCAAGGTGTGTGTGTGTGTGTGTGTGTGTGTGTGTGTGTGTGTGTGTGTGTGTGTGTGTGTGTGTGTGTGTGTAACTGTGTATCTTGTGTTTAGTGTGTTTCAGGTCACAGAGCAGAAGAAGCTGTTGAGATGTTGAAGACTTTCTACAAACAGGAAAATCCAAATGGTGATTAGAAATGTCTTCTTCTTCGTCCTTTATTTTGATATTTGTTTTCCAATTTCCTGTTGTTTTCTTTACTTTTCCTAAATCAGCTTCTCTTTTTTTCTTTCCGTCTGTTTCAGCCCCGAAACCTAAACCCAGGAAGGACTGAGGTTGTTTCAGACTCATGAGTCGTAGATTTTCTTGAATTTACCTTTTTTTAAAAATATTTTTGTGATTTAATAAATTGTTTGATAAATAATGTTTTGTTGGTTTTATTCTGATTAGCTGCCTGTCAGTCAGTCAGTCCGCCTGCAGGGGGCGCTGTAAGTCAACTAACCATCAGAAATGAAACTTACAAATCTGAATATGTAAAAACATCACAACGTGAAACTGTGACGTGATTGAAACAAAAATATTTTAATGATCAAATTAAAAATCAGAATCTTTTGTTGCTTAATGTGTAAAAATACAACATTTGTAAGTGAAAGTGAGTTTTTCACACGATGGTTGAAAACTTCCTTCCCTCCACTTGATCCTTTTTCATTTATAAATCCTTTCTTTTCTTTTCTTTCCGTCACATTGCTTTGTTATGATTTCCTTCCTGGCCTGAATCCTTCTATCTTCTCTCTTCTTTCCTTTCCTCCCTCCTCATCTCCTCCTGGTGTTTTTTTCCCTCTATCTTTTCTTGGTGCTCCTCGTTAGCATGTTAATCTATGTTAATGAATTCAGAATATTCCTGAATGTTTAAATGTGTCACCTCAGAGCTGACGTGTTAATGAAGAGACCACACACACACACACACACACACACACACACACACACACACACACACACACACACACACACACACACAGGTGCAGAGTCAGTTGCTAAGTGCTAATGAACAGGGTGTGTTGTGTCAGACTCTTGTTTCTAAACTGACAGTGAGACGAGCCGAGGACACACACACACACACACACACAGACACACACAGACACACTGTGATAATATCAGATGTCATATTGTGTAAACGTGAGAGAACAACTGTGCCAGAAAAAAAACAAAGTTCCTTTTCATTTATTAAAAAAAATCACTTTCTCCACCAGACGACCTGAGAGGAAGGAGGGAGGCGTTTGTTTCTGTTCCTGGAGGAAGCAGACGGGGGGAGTTGGCTTTGATTGTCTTGACAGGAAGTGTTGCACAGACATCTTCATTTTTTTAGATCCAAAAAAGAAAAAGACATCTGGTGAAAACGTTCAGCTTCACGTCTCAGATCGTTACCGAGGCAGAGACGTAGTAAAATAAGCAGAATCTGGTTTCACTGCTGATTTCTGTGTCTAAACACGACACATGAAAACGGTTTGGATCAATTTGTCTTTGACAGGAGATAAAAATCCTTCTGGATCTCTGAACCTCTGGAGTTCTGGTAGAAGACGACGTCGCAGATCCAGATAGAACTCAAGTTCTTCTGCCTTCTTGAACTAGAACCAAAGTGAGAAAAGAACCCGCAGCTGTTTGTCACATGTCACTCACGTGTTTGAAGCTTCTCCACGTAAAAAAAAAAAAAAACACTTCACTCAGAATCCAAACTGCAGCGACTGAAGATTTTCCACCAAACTTTATTAACTCACATCTAGTTCATGACGTGACTCAGGATGAGGAATGATGCTCGACACATTATCGATGTTTCATTTGAGCTTATGATGGAATTCATTCACATTGTTTTAACAGTTTGTTCCAGAAAAGCAGATGACAAACACTGTGTGTGTGTGTGTGTGTGTGTGTGTGTGTGTGTGTGTGTGTGTGTGTGTGTGTTACATGATGTTCAGTCCTTCACAAAACAAGTCAAATGTGAAACGAAACAGAGGAGATGACGCTTCGTCGCCTTTTTTCTCTTTTTACATCTAACAAATGTTTTTTCATGGTGGTTGTCATGGATACAGTTCAAAGTCACTTGTTTTCTTTCTTGTGATGTCCTGGACGGGCGGAGCACGACTCGTCCTCTTCTGTCCGACGGAGGCGTCGATGTCCGCACGGCCGCGAGAGGATCACTCACCTTTGACCTTTTCTGGGAGAAAGACGGAGAAAGAGTGAGGAGAGTGAACCTGCGGAGCGTCAGCGTCAGCTTCACGTTGACACATGAATCTCTTTTTAAAGCAGTTTCTATTCTACGAGTGAAAACGTGAGATTTGTGAGTCGGTGTAAAGTTCAGTCATAGTTTTGTGTAGTGCTTGTGTCTGTGTGTGTTGTGTACCTGTGTGGGACTGGTCCCAGATGTAGCTGTTGAGGATTTCTCCGAGAACGTAGAAGATGCAAATCACCGACGTCATGACGCTGAAGAAGACGACTCGAGCCAGCGGAGCGATGCGCTCCAGCACCGGGTAAACCCACACCCCCGTCACCTGGTGCACCCAACATGTCCTGGAGGGGCGGGGCCAACGGAGAGAGGAAGTTCACGTGAAGGTCAAAACAGAAGTAAGTTGAACGCGACTCATTTAAACCAGACTTAGTAAATTAAACCTAAACTAGAAGAGTCAAACCTGAGTTCAGGGTTAATCCAGAACCTGCTGTTTCATCGTGCGTGTGCATGTGCGTGCGTGCGTGCGTGTGTGCTTTAAAGAGAAAACGTTTGGTACCAGAGGATGTATCCGATGCCGAAGCAGCACACTGCGGCCAGACCCCAAAGCCTTCTGGGATACCGATGGTGGGTGGTCCGCATCTCGATGATGATGAAGGGAAGAACGGTGGTGTGCTGAGAGGAAGACAGGGGGGGGGGGGGGTTGAAGAGGATGAAAATAATGAAAATATAGATCCTCAGACAGAACTGTTGTCTCTCACTGACATCTGTTGTGTTCAAATCGAAAATCTGAAAATAAATCAACCATTCAACTTAAAGGCCTTCAAGTGAACTACTTACTGTCTTTGACCACTAGGGGGCACTCACACTCAAAATAGAGACAGACACACAACAGGCGTTAAGCTTTAAGTGTCTCTGCAGAGTCGAGACCTCTTACCTCATTTACACCGTGTGTGTGTGTGTGTGTGTGTGTGTGTGTGTGTGTGTGTTCACTCTGCTCGTCATGTTAAAGTGAGAAAAACAACAACTGGGATATTTCGATGTGTGAATTCTCGTCAGATCGTTTGAAACGGTTCAGTTTGACGCTGTGAGATTCAGTCGTGTGAACGTGAGGTGCGAGATTCAGGATCTCACTTTATGAAGATGGATTGAAGCGTCTGAAATCAATCCTGTCACATCAACTCTGTTTTATTTTTCCTTTGGTCCTAATCTGTGTTTTTATTGGAAATTGTCCGTCGAGGTGAGAACGAGCTTCTGTCGGTGAGTTCTTCTTCTTTCTTTACGTTTTTTCCTCAAATCTTGATCCAAACTTTGTGTCTGAAGAATAAAAATCTGCAGGGAAACAATGAATTCCCTTAAATTTTGACCCAAAGTGACAGTTCAGGTCTTAAATTTAAAGCAAAATCATCTGAATGTTAACGTAGAAAGTTTCATTCACTTTTCACTTTGACCCGTCAAGTTCGAGTTGTGTTCAAACTAACATCAGGACAAAATCTCTCTCTCTCCCCTGGGGTCTTAAATTATAGGTTTACCTCCATCATTACACTGTACACACACACACACACACACACACACACACACACACACACACACACACACACACACACACACACACACACACACACACACACACACACACACACACACACACACACACACACACACACACACGTCCTGACACTGCAGTTTTACCCAGAGTGCCTCAGTGGAATTCCAGTCTCCTGGTCGTGTTTAAGTTTAGTCACTTTTGAGAGGAGTCGCCTCTCGTAAATAATACTCCCTCTATTCTCTGTGTCCCTCTCTCTCTGTCTCTTATTTATTTCTAGGTCTCTCTCTTTGTTGCCCCCCCCCATCTGTCCCTCTCTCTCTCTCTCTCTCTCTAGTTTTATTTCTAGGTCTCTCTCTTTGTTGTCCCCCCCCCCATCTGTCTCTCTCTCTCTCTCTCTGAGGTTTTTGTGGTCTCGCTCGAGAAGCCAGCGTTCTGCCTCTGTGGAAAAACCCCCCTCTTCCACAAACAGTGGTGGTTGGATCCTCTGGTCTGGGGCTAAAAACAGGACAAACCATTTCACACAGAGATGCACAGCCGGGGGCGGGCGGGCCACATGGCCGAGGGCACGTTCACGGGTCAAACATCCTCCACCGTCAACGGCTGAAACTATGCGATGGGACACAGATGCACTGGGACTGACCTGAGAGTCGTGGGTTCTAATCCAAAAGTCAAATTCAAACAATGAGCCGGAGAAAGTGAGTTTGAAACTTGTCGGCTGCATCAGTGCGTGATGTTGAGGGGCTCTTAAGCAAGGCGAGCCGCTGCTCCGACATGGCGAGCCGCTGCTCCGACATGTCGAAGGGAGCCAGTTGAGGAGGTTGGGGCATTGAGTCAGGACTCTCCAGGGGGCCTTCTGTTGGTGGTTTACCAGACATGTCCAACTGGGATCAGACCTCGGGGTGGACTCAGAACTCGCTGGAGGGAGCACGTATCCCATCAGGCCTGGGAACACGTCTGGATCCCTCAGGAAGAGCGTGGCTATGGAGAGGGACGTCTTGGATACACTACTTGTCCGGCTAGGGACGGAGTTAAATAACCGTTCAGTTGACGTACAAACTTTAAAGATAAGAAGAATCAGGACAAGTGTGAATTTGTCGCTCAGCCAGTTTAAAACTCAGACTCAGTGAAAACAAAATATAAAACCTGGAGAATGTTCAGCGACTATCGTCCAACCAGATCCTAAGATCACCTCCATCACTCAGTTTGACAGCACGAGGGGTCAAACTAATTAGCTCGTGTTTATCCAGCTCTGTTTCCATCGCAAACCTTCGAGATCATATCAGCTTTTACCATCAGTGTGAATCATCTGATGTCGTGTCGATGCATCAAGACGAAGGAGATGTTTAACTTCAGCCCTGAACTCAGTAAAGTGAAGCTGCAGCAGTTTGGTGGAAATGAAGAATCAGTCGAGCAATAACAAGTCTGCAGTTAATCTTCCGCTTGTTCTCTTTCGATGACTCCGCTGGCAAAGCTGCTGAACTCGTTATTAAAATTCGGCATCTTTTTCTCTCGTTCGCTCGACATCGCTCGACCCCTCCCTCCTCCGATGGGAATGGCGACATGGTTGCCGTGGAAGCCGGGGTAAATAAACAACAGTGATACCATGGAATACCGCAAAATATTTACAAGCGTTGGACGCACTCACAGAAAAAATATGTAACACATGCACAAGCTTCCTCACGTTTCTGTCTCACACACGCACACGCACACACACGCACACGCACACACACACACACACACAAATTATGTTACACTTGCACAAGCTTCCTCACAATTTCAGTCTCACACACAGCCGTTGGTGATGTTCTGGTTGTTTTGGTCCTTGGCGACGGCGCCTTAGCAACCACTCAGCTATTACATCAGCTCCTGGAGGACGAGAAGAGACACCGAACAGACACACACGCCGTCTTTGTGTCTTTTTTTCATCTCAGGGTTGTGTTATGGGAACACACAACCCTCGTCACCTCACGCTACTCCTGCTCTGCGGACAGTGCTCTGGCAGAGGGAAGTTTCATGACATGGTTTTGCAAATTGCAGACACAGCGCTGGAACAATTTCAGATAATCGAGCAGGCTGATTTTAAAAACACACACACACGCAGCTGTTATCAGCGCGTTAGTCGTTGTCTAAATATTAGATTAAACCCGCTTCCTCCAGACGGCAAATCAAAGCCAACGACCCGCGAACGGCTCCATTAAAATTCAGACGTTTCCCAGCACCAGCGCTGTCAAGATATGTCAAGTACTTTATGGAGTTTATGATGCATTGATACGAGTCAGGCTGCGACCTGAGCATTAATACATGAGCCCATATTTCGTTTTGTTTGAACAGTTTTGTGTTAATTATTTGAACATTTTCCTGCTTCATTCTCACGTGTGCTCGTTCGGACGTTATCCAGAGTTTTAACACGAGATTTGACGGAGCAGCGGACTCCGACACTTTCGTTCCTATGTCCCGCCCCTCAGGAAAACTTGAGGAGAAAATTCAGTGCAGGTCTGAAAGCAGCTGAACGGTGTCGTACAGAACGATCCACTCACCATGCCGTGGTTGAGCCACTGAGGGATGAAGTTGTCCAGTAGTTTTGGGTAGACCAGTTCTCTGTCGTACAGGTAGAGAGACCAGAATGTAAAGACCACAAACTAAAGAGAGAGAGAGAAAAAGGCACAACGTTAGAAAACAATTCACGTCTGTTGGAAAAACACGGAAATTAAGAAACATCTTCTCTGTTGTTATGTGATGAGAAATAATTCTTAAACAAACGCAGATGAAAACATACAGAGGTTATTTTATCCACCGTGTTGATGCAACTCAACCAAGTGAAATTTGAGAAACTGGGACATTTCCAGAGGAAGTTTTGCGTACAATGTTTTATTCACGATACTAAATGAAACCGTGTTCTGATCCCTCTGCTCTGTGGTGGTGGCTCAGTGGTTGGATAACAGGAACTGGACGGTTGCCACATCAGGTCCCTGATACGACAGGTAACTTCTTGTCAACAGGTGAGACTGTGGCGTTAAAAAGAGCTCGCAGGACGTGAAGCTTTAAACAGAGAGAAACTGAAAGAAGAACAGAAAAGTCTACAAAGCCAGAAATGGCCATTGGATAATAAATATTGTATTTTTAGTCCCTGGATCCAGAGCATCACCACGGTAAACCACCTTCTGTCCCACGCGTCCTGAATGCACCATAAGATATCAAACCTGTGGTCTAATGTATCTCCAGCTTTGGACCCGGGCCAGACCATGTTCTGCAGGACGGGGGTGGAATTACCTGACCGTCATCTGGGTTCCAGTTCGAGGCATCTGAACCAACTCCCCCACCATTGTACCCTGACCGGCATGTTCTCTGCTTTCAACGCACGCACACACACACGCACCATTTTCCATAATGCTGTGGAAAGTACACGCACATACGCAAGATAAACCTACATTCCATGCATGTGTACAGCGCACAAACACACACACACACACACACACACAAACACAGACACACACACACTCCTTATCAGTCAGACTAGGTTTCCAGACATTAGCTGTGATGATAATCATGTCTATTGTTCTGTGTGTAAACTGAACTCTGTACCCAACTCACGGCCCGATGCCAGCTGACTGCTTCTATAGGCGTTGGGGTGTGTGTGTGTGTGTGTGTGTGTGTGTGTGTGTTGTTGTTGTTGTGATCTGACTGGCACTAAGGTTGCTTGAGGCCGTTAGCTACCAACTGTGTGTGTGTTTGTGATATGTGTCTGTAGGTGTGAAGTATGCATATTCATGAGTGTGTATGTGTTATGCATCCAAACTGAAAATGTGTTTGTGCGGCAGCTTGGGGCGCCTTGCCAACTGTGTGTGTGTGTGTGTGTGTGTGTGTGTGTGTGTGTGCGTGTGCGTGCAAGCGTACTCAAGCTATACAATTTGGTTGTGTAATCAAACGCTTACAGGGACAGACGTGATCATTATGAGCGGTTTCTGTTTTATTACTAATACTTTGCCCTTGAAATGTATGAAACTCAGTCGACACATTTATTAGAGCAACACTTGTGTCTTAATAATTTGTTCATCTAGTGAATAATTACATCTGTAAAACTGTCAGACAGAACTTTAGTGCGAAAAACTTTGCCAAAAGCTTCTTGATCTTCCAGACTCCTTTCCAAAGCTTTTTGTGGCTCGTTGAGGATTTGGAGCTTCTACTCGACTCAGATGCTTTTACGCTCTCCTCCCCTTCACTGATCGTCTGAGAGATTTCATCTGCAGCAGCTTTAAACTCCAGAGAAGATTCAGATGTCAGGGTTGGTCCTGTTTCTGAAACACTTTTTATTTTATCAGTTCGGACACACACAAAAGTCGTCTTCGGATGTCACTTCCCTGCTCAGTATCACAGATGTAATTTCTGTTCCCGAGGACCGAATGATGCTTTTACCCAGTTTGAGTTTACAGATGTGTCCAATCAAAATGTTTATGTGTCTGTGTGAGTCTGCACGAGCGAGAGACCTGAACTATCCACTTGTGACTGAATCAGTAACATCAGGTCCCAAGAAACGCTCGGTTTTATTTCTTGGCCCGCCGCCCAAAAAGCCCAGTGTGTGTTGCGTGTTGAGGATGTCGTGCTCTTTACCCAGAGGCTTCGTGACGTGCTGTAAATCATTAAAAATGTTTGTTTGTCTCACCAACGTCCAAATGAATCAGACAGAAGACAAGGATTTAAACCTGAAACCAACATTTAGGCCACTTGACAGTGAAAATCATCATCATCAAGAGTTTGTAGAAAACTGCTGTCACCACCCTTCAAGAGAACAGGAGGGAAAGAGAGGTAGAAGGAAAAGGGGCAGAAAGAGAGAGAGAGCTGATTATACTGCAAACCCATTACCCGAGCCTCTGATTCCTGCAAGCCAGGCTGATCCTTTCGCAGGCTATTATGTGTCGTGTGTGTGTGCGTGTGTGTGTGCGTGTGTGTGTGTGTGTGTGTGTGTTTGGACGCATCCATCCGCTCACCGCTCCAACAGGGAAGGCCAGCACGGCCATCATCCAGTCCCTCAGGCCAATCAGCTTCCTCAGCTGCCGCTCCTGCTCCCTGCTGTCGCCTCCCTTAGTCAGCAGACTGGACACATCGATCAGGACGCACAGTCCGAAGAACACGGCCTGGATCACCTGCGGAGACACGCAGAGGGAGGCAGCTCAGCGGGGCCCTTTAACAGCTGCTTACAGCACTTTCACATGACACGCACTTAAAAGAGATGGACAGAGGAAGAGTGAGAGACGGAAAAAGAGCTTAGAAGGTAAAAAACGTTCAGAGGAAGAAGAAGAGTTCAGAGAGGACGAGAGCTAGAAGCACAAACTGCACCGCCATTAAAAAGCCTGTCTCACATTTCATGGAGCAGCTTCTTTTCCTTTTCAAGTCCACTTGATGTTGGTTAATGTTTTTCTGTCCACAGTTCAGTCAGAATAAAATCCATCATCAGTCACGTCACCATCGTTTAGAAACAACAGAAGGACGTCAGGACAGTTTGATAAGAGATAAGAGCTGAGGGATATGGAATTAAAACCAAATCCTTTCGTAAAATATAGATAAACATAGATAACGAGCGTCTCATCTCCCAAAACAACACATGTGCACGACTATATGTATGACACACACACACACACACACACACACACACACACACACACACACACACACACACACACACACACACACACACACACACACAGTGATTAAGATCCAGATGTTGAAGTGGTGTGTGTTTCCTGGCTGCTGGTGTGTACAGGTCATTAAAAGCACAGTTAACCAGGGGGAGAGGTCTAATGTGGAAAATATGACACGGCTATTTCTCACATGTGTACGCACACACGCATGCACACTAAAACAACTCTTAGAACATTTATTTGCCTTTGGGGCCTATAATCAATCAGTATTTTATTGGATGCATTTGTAGGAACACCAGGTTGATTGTCTTGTTTTAAATAATTTGATGGAATAATTTGTTTAAATTATATTTTTAAACTAAAGTTAGATTATTTGTGAGCCACATAAAAGATTTTTATTTATGCATCTGTCAAGTTTTCCTTCATATATAAGTGGAATAACATTTGTTTTACTCCCTGTAAAATAAAACTTTTCATTTTGGCAAATAACGGCAAACATCACTGCTGATACCAACGTGTTGGTAAAAGGCTTGTATCATCTTTTCTTATCGGCCTACATATGTCTACTCTAAATTATTTATGTGTCATAAAATATATGACCCTTTATCCACATCCCCCAAAATATTCTTCCCAGGCCCCATCCCTCCACCAAGTTTGGTGGAAATTGGTTTAGTAGTTTTTGCGTAATCCTGCGAAGACGGATAAAAACATAACCTCTTTCGTGAGGTAATTAAAAAAGAAACATCTTTTAAAGATGCCATCTGTCCACTAACATCATCTGTCCACTAACATCTGTCCACTAACATCTTTCCTCTGTTCGCTAACATTTGTCCAGCTTGTCACAGCTCGTTCATGTCCGACCCTGAAGCTGACGTGTGGACGGTCTCTAACTGAACGGCCTCTTTGTGAACGCTCGTACACACACATTGTTCAGTATGAATGGAGGCTGTGTGCGTTTGTGTCTTCTTCTAATTTGAGCCGGTCGTCACAGCGTCCTGATGTCCTCAATTCAATTTGACTTTAAGATCAGTGTCCGTCATGTGAAAGAAGGTCCCACTAAAGGTAGTTCCATTAATATGTGAGGTTCAGTCAATACTGGGATCGAGGACCCAGAGTTGTTTTTTTTATAAAATGCTGATTTTTTGGTTTACTGGCACAAAGGGGAGTTAATTTAAACAAAAACAGAACAAACTAAATGTAAAAATCAAATTAATTTTCTGTATCTATTCTTCCATCTGTAATTATCCTTCCATCTTTTCAACCCTTCCATCTTTTTCATTCCTTCCATCTTTTTCAATCCTTTCATCCTTCCAACTGTGTAGCCCTTAAAATTGGGAGTGTACGCGCGGCGCGCTCCCGCTCTGGGGGAACCATTTTCCTGCAGACGCGGTTTGTTCCCTCCACCAGTTCCGGGTTATTATGACACGCTGAGTTCACCGGTGAATCCCGGTGGAGGCTCCGTTACCGACAGCTCTCACGGTGTAACGTAAAAATACCGGAACCCCCCTTCCTCCTCCTCCTCCTCCTCCTCCACCCCCTCAAACACCGGAGCAGTGAGGGCAGGGGACCGGAAGCGATGAACACTCATCTAAACGTGCTGCCCCACCCCCTCCTCCTCCTCCTCCCCCGGGCTGCACGGAGCTAGCTGGCCGGCGGAGGCTAACCCCGCTCGGCCGCGGCTTCTTTTCTCACCAGGTCGATGAAGGTCAGGAACTTCCAGCTGCCTCCGTACGTCTGGTGCGCGGGCATGTCCAGAGCCTTGTAGTGGCAGAGGATGGAGAAGTAGGACAGGAGGATGGCGACCCGGAGGACCTGCGAGGGGATCAGCGCCATGATGCCCGCTGAGAGTGTCTGAGCCCCGGTGTTCCGTCACCTCTCCTCCCGCCACCTGTCTGACGGATGAACCTGCTCCAGCCGCGGTGTCTCCGCTGCTCGGTCCGACCACTGCTTCCTGTTGTGATGACGACGAGGGGGGAGGGGGACGATGTCAGGGGGGGGGGGGGGGGGGGGGGCGGAGCAGGAGCAGGGGGGCGGGTCTCTGATGTCCAACGAGACCCGGTTTCCATGGAAACCAACATCAACCAGATTAAAACAAAAAGAGTAATTGAACCCAAATGAGTTCCTGCTCTGAATTACCACTGACAGAGTGAAGACATGTGGAGAATCCAATGAATCCATCACATGTTCGTGTTTATTCACAAATCACAGTTTGTCTCATTGGATTTAAAGGGATGGTTCACCCAAAAATGAAAGTTCACTCGTTATCTACTCACCACTATGAACACTTCTGGAGTTTCAGGAGTAGACAGCGCTGCGGCCAAATCCCAAACACATTCACGATGTGGATCTGAAACGTCAGTTACATGTCTTGATGACACGTTAATGAAGTCGAACCTTATTATTATATATTATTATATCTATTTATGTGTATCGCATGATAACGTCCTATAATCCCTCACCTGGTTTGATGACACATTGAAAGAAGCAGCGCTGTGCCAAGTAAGCAGCCGTTTAAAATGAAAGTGAAGTGACTTCAGTGGAGAGAGCAGAGACACGAGAGCTGAGGGATTTTATCACATCAGTAGAAAAAAAACAACAAATTCTTCAGCGAGTGAAGAAAGGTGATGCTGTTTCCATGGCGACGCAAGTGTCTCGCACTGTTCCTGCAATTAACAGCTTTACTGATTTGGATGGACGGACACACGTTACACAAGTCTAACATGACAGATATTTTTTTACAATAATAATGTAAATGAGCCCAAAAATATACAGTTTATTTCTGGTAATTTACAAAAACATTCTGAAAGTTTTCTCACAATTTCTACAACACTCCACCGACTCCAGTACTTACAGTATATAATCTTTAAGATAAAATGACTCTAATCTGCCGTCATCACTGCTCAGACATTCACTAAATTCTGAAATGATCAACCAAACTCCCAGTGAACCTAACCCCCATAAACATGAGCCTACAGCGTGCTCAGGAATACATTGTGGTATTTAAAACCAATAAAACTAACAGGGCCTGTTTTGTTTGGTTCCTGCACGAGTTCTAACCAGCAAAAATTAATTAAATCACATGAGTGTCCTCTCTGCGAAAACATTGGACCCCAGCTTGATGCTCCTCTTCCCCTTCCCTCTGGTAAATCAATGGCGGTTGGTTGACGGTGCAATGGTGCGGCACCTCTACCATCTGGTGAGGAACAGTGGTCAGACTGGTCCGATGAAGATGGCTGAACAATCCATTTGGGTAAATCTCCACCGCGGTGCCTCCAGCTCTCCTGATGGACCTGCTCTGTTTCTTTTCCAGACAAATCGAAAAGACCACACAAGTTGTCGTCCTCACACCAGGGACGACTCTGACTCCTGCGTCATAAGAGTTTCTGTTCAGTTGGACAACGTGTAGAGTTGGGTGATCAGAATGGACAGATATTCTTTCATAGATACGTAGTTATGGATATTTATGTTTGATGATATGTGCTGATATGAAACCGTTTATTTTACAGAATAAACACTTTCAACTATGAAGTTTATCCATAATAAATTACGTTTTCATCATCATCTCTAGTTTTTATATCCATGATAAATTGGTTCAATACGATGGTTGTGTTTTGTTTTGGTCACAGTTTATGGTTTGATAACATCTTCAAATCACTGACACATATTATTTGAGTTTCTGATTTAAATGGCGTCATTGGTAGTAATCGACATCTTCTCCTAAAAAGCCTCACGCATGACGACTTCCCCTCGCTCTGCTTCACATGAACACAAACATTCACACATGTCCAGCAAATGAATTATTGAAATATTGACAAAACCATTAGACTGAGTTTATCAAAAGCAGTGGAACCGTTAACTCTCACAAATGAAACCAATGTGCAGGTATTTTGGAATTTTCAAGGAACCATCTATCCTTCGTTCTTGTCCGGAGAGAATCACATCAATAAAGTTCGAATTGAATTTTTTTTTTCTCCAAAGTAGGTTTTCAGGGACAACAAATCAAACGCACCCTTCACACGCACCTGTGCGTGTGCAGGAAGTGACGGTGCGCCCGTTTTCACAACACGGAAGTCGCGTAGTTTGTAGGTTTGAATGAAACTGAGCATCTTGAAACACCAACGCTGATTGAATCTGTTTACGTTTTATTTTTTGGTTTAATTTGGAGATTTCTGGGGAAAAAAACCCGTGAAGACCTCGAGTTGATCCACTCACCTGCAGCTCAGGTGAGTTCTGCCTCTGACTCAAACACACGAAACATGTCGTTCATGTTGAACCAGTGGATTCAACTTGTCTGAACACTGGGTTGGTTTAAATCTAAAGAACGAGGTCAGTACAGAAATGTCAGAGAGAGTTTGCTGATGATCAGTCACTGTGTCACCTGAACGTTCAGTCTTTAAGTTGAATGGACACTGAGTGGTCGAGCTTGTTGTCTTGTTTTTATTTGTCGTCTCTGTGCAGCAGCTGTTTGTTCCCTGACATGTGAACTGGGAAGGTTAATCAAACAGAAGTGCCTTGCTAAAGGGCTCCTCCGCTGTGAACACTGACTGAGTGAGAACAGTCTGTCGGCCATATGAGTGTGTGTGTGTGTGTGTGTGTGTGTGTGTGTGTGTGTGTGTGTGAGAGAGAGAAAAGTTTCCAATTGTGGAAATAAGCCTCTCTACCAGGATGTCACACACACACACACACACACACACACTGCCAGCTCTGTGGGGTCTCTGTGGCAGCAACACATTTCCTCTTTCCCTCCTCCCCCTCCTCCCCCTCCTCCTCCTCCTCCTCCTCCTCGTCTCAGTAGATCTTTGGGGAACAGTCTACACTCCATGTGTACTTTTATACAAGTAGAAAAGTCAATGTGGTACTTTTACTTCTGCACACTTTCGTCTTTCTATTTGTACTTTTCCTTGAGCAAAACGTTTCTTTGTTGTTAATTCGTCAAATACACAAAAACTAGTGAACAGAAGAAACTTAGTGATGAGATGTGGATCAACAACGAACTCATTGAATCCACTCAAAGTGTTTTATTACTTTATTTGTGCGATCGGACGTTTGGCAACATTTTCCCAAATCTCTCAGAGACTAACTCGTGGATGTTGATCTCAGACCTCAGACATATTTGTGAAATAAAACATCTAGTGAATTTAAATGTGCTTTTTGAAATGGGTTGAATGTTGTTAATAATATGAAGTGTCAGTACTGATACTGACCAATAAGGGGCAGAGTTTAGCCCCCAAACAACCTGAGTGTTGACGTGTGTGTGCGTGTGCGTGTGTATACATGTTTTCTCTCTCTCTCTCTCTCCGTCATTCACACACACACCCTCTGAAGATGGAACTGTTATCTCTCAGGTAGTTCGACCTTTATCCTGGAACCTTTATGCAACAGTTGGGCCACACCTCGCACACTGATAACAGTGTGTGTGTGTGTGTGTGTGTGTGTGTGTGTGTGTGTGTGTGTGTGTGTGTGTGTGTGTGTGTGTGAGACACACAGTGTCAGTGATTAATGCTGCAGCAGGAGAATCAAAGACCAGGAGGTGGAAAGATACACAATGTTGAAGTGTGTGTCACAGGAACACAACTTGCTCACTTGTCAATCTGTGGTAACTGTCAGTGGTAGCAATGGGGAGCGGTGTGAGTGTGAATGTGTGTGAGTGTGTGTGTCTGTGTGTGTGTCTGTCTGTGTGAGTGTGTGTGACTAAGCATTAGTAATCAGTCAGCTGTCACAGAGGTGCTTTGTCTTGCAGAGCTTTACAGTTCGACTCTGGGACAAGAGCCTGAGGCCACTGCTCGGCTGTTTGTGTGTACACGTGTGTGTGTGTGTGTGTGTGTGTGTGTGTGTGTCTGATGTAATGGATTATTCATAACTTCCTGTAACCACTCAGCAGGTTCCTTGTTCATGGTTGTTTTTCTTTAAACACTGAATGCAAAGTGTGAATAGAGAGGATTTAGGTTCCAGTGCGGGACTTCAGAGCGTGACACATGACTCACATCATGGGATTGTGGCCGCACTCGTTACTTCACCCTTAGAGGATTGGCACCAAACTCACATCTGTGTCATAGAGGGATGGCTGCATGCTAATGCTAAGGAGCATGATTATCTATGAGTCATCCGTGTGATGACCTCAGTCTCCTTTAGGCTTCACAACTCAGTATAGAATATGTATGGAGCAAGATTATTAGTGTGTGTGTGTGTGTCTCAGTCCTTGTAGTGTCAGATATGTGATTGTGTAGAAGAATCTGCTAAAGCGTGCTGAGAATTCTGAATGCATACAGGGATCTGTGTATAAACACGTTTGTGCAAATCTTTGAATGTGTTTTACACGTTTACAAATCTGATTACACACTCACTGAATACACATTTGCAGATTCCTGTACAAATGTATGAATCAGATACATATGGATTGAGACACAGTTACACAACTCTCCGCACACACACATACACATAGACACAAAAGAGTTTGGACACAGAAACTAAATGCACGTCAGGTCGGGCTCTGTAAGTTACTTTGGGAGCCGGAGCTGCACTCTGGTGTAAACGTAGGAAGAAAGATTCTAATCAAGAGCCTGCTGTAATATTACTGATGGATTTTAAGCTTTACACAATCCATAAAGATGCTTTAACGCTGATATTGTGCAGAACTGACATTTAAAAAGAAGAAATTTAAGCAATTACACAAAGTGAAACTGAAATATGTGAGCAACTCTCACATCTACTTCATCTAAATGGAAACTGGCCTGAAAGCAAAGCACGTTATTTAAATTATGAGTCATCTGGAGACATTTGCTGGTCAAATCACTTTTCAGAGTTTGACTAATGGCTGAGCAGCTCCGTGCACATTTGACCTCCATGCACAGTTCATGTCAGAAGAGAGCGTCGTCTATGTGCAGAGCTGCAGAGCTGCAGAGCTGCACGCTCCCTCCTGCTGCCGGACTGTGTATGAAAAGCAGATGCAGATTCGCTGCATTAGAAGCTGCAGCAGCTCTCTGTCGCCATGGTGCTGTGTTGCCACGGTGTCGCCATGGGGACTCCGAGGTCACTGGTGATGAGATCACGTCCCGATGAGCCTCTTAGGGGAGATGGCAGACCTTAATTCACTTATCGTGCTGCCACACACACACACACACACACACACACACACACACACACACACACACACACACACACACACACACACACACACACACACAAGCAGGTGTTTCATTGAGAAGTGTTGCTGATTGAGGTCAGTGATCTGACTTTCAACCATCTCTCTCTCTCTCTCTCTCTCTATTTATCTCACTCTGTCATCCTCTCATCCTACAGTAACCTGTGACATTCTTTAAATCACTACCTGACCTCAGTCATTGTTTCTCTGACTCTACACTTTGCCGCTGCTCTTCGGAGTTAATGAACTTGTTCCACTGAGTTGTTTCCACCAGTCAGAGAAACACTGTGGTGTCGCAGACGTGTGAGAGCTGTGGTCTCGTCACCTCGGCAGAGAAATAAAAAAACATTTTTACCACAGACACGACATTGAAATTAGAGGAGCAGTTTGATGCACATGTCATCATCTGAATGTAAAGTGCAGTCAGAGGCCGGAGAGAGAAACACTAACGCACTCGACTGCACAACTTGGAAACAAAACAAGAAGCGGGAAAACTTTCTCTGGCTCCAGGCCTGGACGAGCAATTTTCATTCCACTGAATCGGTGCCATCTCGGAGTTCAGCTCTTCTAACACATCCATACACGATCTTATCTCGGAAAATACTCCAGCAGAAAAATGTCAACATGTGTGGAACCACGCAGCTGTAAAGGTTATTTGCTCTGACTGGTCACCGTTTCTGTAAAGACTCAGGAAACACGACAGAATCGGCAGCACAAGCTCCTGAAATTACCTTCGCTGTGTTTATTTACTTCTACGACTTCAGTCATTTCAACTCTTGTGTCCGAGCTGGTGCGAAGGAAAAAACTGAAATCAGCTGCTCGTATTCGCTGTTTTTGTCAGATTACTAAACTATTTCAGATGTTGTTTGAGAAGTTTGGCGCTGACCTTTATCGCCATAAGCTCTGAAATCTCGTCGTCTTTCTAAGTTGACGTCTGTCGGCTTCTATCTGATTGTTTTCATTCTGAGATATTTGTCCTCTTCCAGTTTTGCGTCCATCTAGAGCTCACTCTGGCACTTGTAGAACATTTCAGGACAGCTTCCAGACATGATCACGGACGATCTGCGATGATTCCTCTGTCCAGTGCGACGTGATTGTTTCAGTTTGAGTTTAGTTGTTAGCGTAGACGGAGCCTGAGGGGGAAAGTGACAATCCAGTCACAAAAGGTCACAGTTTCTCTGACTGCTCCATCGATGGCTCCGTCCCTGCAGAGCCGCAGCTCCTCCTCCTCCTCCTCCCCCCTCAGTCACGCTCACCTCAGATAGCTTCTCCTCTTCAGTGGACGGTGCCATCGAGACAATTACTGGACCATTATGTGTGATTATCTGTTCCCAGGTACAATGGGAGCTATTTGAGTTTCGGCTGTGCAAAAGTCTGACCGGTTTCTCATCGCGGCGGAGCCTCGCGTCAGAATTTGCTCGCTGCGTTTCACACTGTCAGAGGAATCAAACCTGTGATGCCTCAGGTGCAAAGTTGCTCTGTGTCCAGTCACTTTTTAAACCTGTCCAACCTGCTTGAAGGAGAAGAGCCGACTTCATCAGGATTTCATTTATTAGCAGCGTGAATGAGGTCTGTGCTCTGAACTGGACGGGTTTTATAGACTCCAGACTTTCCTCCATGAGGGGAATCAGCTGGAGTGGGCGAGTCGCACGACGACCGAGGATCCACCTAAAAATCTGTCAGGATAAAGGAAACAGAAATGAATGAATGGTCTGGAAACATATTTCACATATTTGTCTTGTACCACCCACTGTTCCTCCAGTGGGAAGCCCGCCCATCAAGAACATTTGCTTGAATGTGAACGTGTCATGTAATACGATGTTTTCGGTGAAAGAGTTTGTTTCTCATATGAAGAAGCAGCAGGACATTTTCTGGGACAGACTCGTTTACATTCTCACAATAATTCTACAGTAGCCCAGAATGGACAAACCCAACTCGAGAGGCCTTTTTGCATTTTGACGTTACCTGGAGGCCACGTACAGTTTACCTGCCTGATAGTGGAGGGTGAGTCTTTAGCTGGTTGCAATATGCAACTTCACCACTAGATGCCACTAAATCACACAACATATGAGTCGAAATCCGGCGATCGATGGGTTAATAATGTTGCAGATTTTAATATTGTCCCGATGAGTTTGGTGCACGTTACCCTGGAGATATTATTATTTAACTCACACACAAACGATAATAGAAAGTCGGATTGGTAGTAGTAATATTTATTCATGCTCGTTTTTACTGCAAACTGTACATGGAAGTATTCAGTTCAGTTCCATGGAGCTGAGAGGAGAGACAGGCAGCAAGCAGGGGAGACGTGCAGTCCTCCAGACAGTCAGACAGACAGGTCGCTCCAGAGGTGACCGGGGAATCCTGCTCTCTCTGAGCCTGCAGACAGAGCCTCCTCCTCGGCCACTGCTCCTCCTCCCCTCCCCTCCCTCTGCCCTGGTTGCGCGCTGGGGGATCCGACGACGTCACACAAGCGCGCGCACACACACACACACACACATACACACACGCACACACACGCCCTCTCTCTCTCTCTCTATCTCTCTCTCTCTCTCTCCACCGCTCTGCCACTCCGTCTCTCTCCCTCTCCTCTCTGCTGCTATTCTGGGAAGTGGCGCTTGGAATAACCCCCGTGTGCGCATGAGTGTGTGTGTGCGTGTGTGTGTGTCTCTCCTGATTTCACCCTCTCACACACGCACACATGCACACTCACAACACAGCGAGACGCGCACACTGACTGACTGTCTGTCTGCAGCCGCGGAGCTCCGGCCGCACGAATCCGGTCGGAAAGGATTCCTTCCATTTTTACGCGCAACTTTTGCTCCGTCTCAGCCGCGACGTTCCCTCCCGCTGCCCCTCGACTCTTGTGGATTTCTAACAACCGTCTCCTCGCCTCTCGGCGGACAACCATCGAGGTGTCAAGCCCGGAATCGGATCTCCTGTCACCGGGTTTGCTTGTTGTCATTTTCGCTCGGAGACGGAGGCGCGCAGCCGGAGCGCAGCGCAGACTGAAGGTAAGAGGAGCGAGAAACGAAACCCGGACACATTCTCACACATTTCACAGTGACAGCGAGCTGTTCTGCGCCATGACGCACATTCTGGACTGTTTTCACGGCTCTGGATCTTTTTGTTTAGCTTATAAGGGCAAGGCTGTGCACGGGGAATACCCCGGGCACGCATTGCATTGCATGCAGATTACCCGGGTTGCGTAATATCCTGAGGAATTTGCAGTAGCCTGCTCGACCAGGGTGGCTGCAAGGCCGGGGGGGAGAGAGGGAGGGAGCCGGGCTGCTGGAGGGTCTGGAGCTGGGAGAGGTGTGAGGATGATGATGGTGTCTGGAAGGTCGATCATCTGCGTTCGTGCGCGCTGTGCAGACGTGCCCGCGCCTCAGCGGTTTGATTCTTAGAAGTTCACCTGTGAATCTGTGTTGTGTTGCCATGACGCCCCTGTGATCTGTGGGCAGCGCGCGAGGCGAGTTGAGACAGTGACCTTAGCTCACGCGCTCTGGTGTTTCCTTGTTCAGTGTCAGACGGTGGCACATCCGCTTTTTGTGTTGTTGTCACTTTGTGTCCGAACACGACAACTGTGTTCATGTGTAGATGTTCAAACAGGCAACGACTCCACATCTAGTGTTCATCGTTTGAGTCCTTTATGTGTGTGTGCGTGCGTGTGCGTGTGTGAGAGAGTGTGTGTGTGTGTGTGTGTGAGAGAGAGAGAGAGAGATGGTGGGTGGTGCGCTGGCTGGTTCCGGGAATGTTCCATGACGTGTTGCCGTCTAGAGAGGGGCCCTGGTCGGGGAGACTCCGACGCACGACCCGGCCATTCTCTCTCTCTCTCCTTCTCTCTCTCTATCTATCTCTCCCTCTTCCTCTCTCTCTGTAACTCCTTCTCTCTGTTTCTCTTCCTCTCTCTCCCTCTCCCTCTCTCTGTTTCTCCTTCTCTCTGTATCTCCTTCTCTCTGTTTCTCTTCCTCTCTCTCTATGTTTCTCCTTTGCTCTGTTTCTCCTTCTCTCTGTTTCTCCTTCTCTCTGTTTCTCCTTCTTTCTGTTTCTCTTTCTGTCTCTGCTTTTCTTCTGCTCTCAGAATTTTCCTCCGCTGCATTTTTCTTTCCGAGCAGAGATTTGCAGCCTCATCACACAGGCACGTCCTGTGTTATTGCTCGTCATAATCTCCTGGTCTCAGTGTGAAGGAAAAGCTCCAGTTCTTCCTCCCTGCACCTCTCAGGCTACCAGTCAGAGGTCAAAGGTCAGGGTCGACCCGCTGCATGCATCGGGGGGGGGTAAAGAGATGTTGCTCAAGGACACTACGGCAGAGTGGAGGATATGAGGATGTGTGAGGGATGCTGTGTGCTCTGCTCTCTGTGCAATTATTTTTCACAAATAAGTCAAGATTAGTAATAGAGCAGATTTAAAACCAACCAAAGTGCTGGACAATAAAAACTACACAATGAAATTAAATTACATAGACTAGCATATGAAAAGATAAACTTACTATGAGGACTCTCGGCCAGCGCTCAGTAGCAGTGACGGCTGAGACTCATCAACCTAACGACAAATGATTCTCCAGTTCAGGTTCTACCGAGTCAAGCTTCACTGAACTTTGAACAATCGGGAAAACTGAACTTTATTTGAAAAAAAAATCCTGCAGGTCACTTTTACAGTTTCTGAAAGAAAAGCTGCGACCAGCATCACCACCGGTCAAAGTAGCAGCTAATTCCAAACATGCAGGTTTAAAACAGACACAGATATTTAGGACCAATGAAAATCAGTGAGCTCTGCAGAACAGTGAAGAAACAAGTGAAGAGTGAATCCAAGAGAAAACAACAGATGAATTCATCTGTGTGGAGGTGACGAGGTTTTAATCCTGCAGCTGAAGAGACGGCGTTCGTTCTGCTGTCGGGACACACGCTGCTGACTGTGAGCGTGCACGTGTCTGTGGTAGATGTGTGTGTGTGTGTGTGAGTGTGAGTGAGTGTGTGTGTGTGTGAGTGTGCATGGAGAGAGGCCGACCTACATACCATCTGTCTCACTGTCACCTCAGATGGCCATCGTGGTGTACTGCGTAGGAGCAGGCATCCATGCGCACACACACACACACACACACACACACACACACACACAGTTACCAGGGTGGACGGAGGATTTGCATTCAAATATTCAATTAGTTATTACTAAGGCCTTGTGGGATTTCTTTGTGTGTTTGCATACACGTGTGTCTGTGTGCATGTTTGTGTGTGTCTGTGTGCATGTATGTGTGTGTTAAATCATTTGAATGTTTTTCGGGCACTCGTCAGCCCCCCCCCCTCCTCTGACTGTTCGTTCGCTGCAGATGTGATAACTTCGTATTTTGCTGTCACACATGTCATCGCTGGAGAATATGAAATGAATACAGATGTATGGTGCGACGTGATGCAGCGACACACACACACACACACACACACACACACACACAAACATTGGGCCTTGAGTCGCTGCTGGGTTAAATCTCAAGCATCATCCTCACGTTTTGTCGATATTTAACCTATGTGCTGTGGTTTTGTTCATAAAGTTTTTACCATCCACGCAGAAAGTTTCAGCTGCGAGAACTTGTCTTTCACTCTCGGGTCTGTGAACTTGTCACCGGGAATCTGTTGCAACTTGCTGCCACCGCAGACTGAATTCCTGCATCTCTGCCCCGATCCATCCCGCATCATTCCAACAGTCGTCTTTTTGCGGAATCCTGCTAACGAATAACAGACAGACAAACAAAACAGAAACATTTCCTGTTTGGCAGAAATAATGAGATTTGAAAAAAAACTGAAAGCTTTGAAAATTAAGTGGAAATTCAAGTCCCTAAAAATCGTTGTGAGTCTTTATGGTTCAGTGTGTGATTTATTTGAAAAAAATCAATGATTCCAGGTTTACAGATTTGACCTTTGACAGAGGAAACGTGGCTCCGCTCCGTGTCGTAGCATTCAATTTGTTATTGTAACGTATCTGACGCCTCCGTGTGGATTATTTCTAACAAAGACGAGCTGCATTGTTACAGGACGCACCTGCGACACAGTAACACGGAGCTCAGTGAGTCTGTGTGACGGAAAGGAAGCGACGAATTCAGAGCTTTCAAGGAGGATTTCAAGTTTCACGCTGAGCTGTGTGTGTGTGTGTGTGTGTGTGTGATATTACCTGAGAGCTGTAGAGGAACATGAGAGCGCTCTGGTGACCATGGTCCTGACAGCGACGGCTAAATTATTAAGACACACACACACACACACACAGACACACACACAGACACACACACACATATGTAGCCTAATGAGTTGGTTCACTGGCTTCTCCTGCAAATTGTTCCTCTGTGGTTTGGTTTTCTTTCCGTCCGAAAACATATACACCTGGAGGAGAGGAGGAGAAACTGACAGTGGAACAACAATGGAGAAAAGTGGAGGAGGAGGAGATGAATGAATGAAGGAAGGAATGGAGGAGGAAGGAAGGAAGGAGACGAGAGGAGATGGACAAAAAGGGGAAAGTGAGGAGAGAGAAAGATGAGGAAAAGAACAAAATGTAAAGAGAGAAGGAAGGAAACAGGAGGAGAGGAGAAAATAAATCAACAATAAATGGAAGGAGAGAAAGAAAGGAAACAAAAAGAAGAGAAAAGAGGAATAAAAGGAAGGAGAGGAGAGGAGATGAAACAAGGAAAAGGGAGGAAACAAGATAACGATAAAGAAAATATGAGAATTATGGAGGAAGAGGAAGGAAATGAGAGGAGAGGGAAGAAAACAAGGAAAGGAAATCAGATGAATGAAGAGAGGAGAGGAGAGAAGGAAAGAGAGAAAAATAAAAAGGAGAGGCGAGAAAACAGGCGAGAGAAAGGAATGATGGAAGTAAAGGGGAGGAGATGAGACAGCGGGGAATAATGAAAACGGAAATATTAAAGAAGAGGAAAGAGAGAGAAACAAAGAAAGGAGAGGAAACAAGATAACGAGAGACGGAAACAAGTAAAGAGGAGATGAGTGGAAGCTGAATCAGTTTGTTCTCGTCAGTTTCATAAAACTCTTCGTCTCTAAACAACAAAGAACATCTTTTCATCAGCGATCGCCCAATCACGTGACAGCTTCTCAACGAGGAGGGAAATGTGATCGTTCGTTTTTTTTAGCTCGCTGGAAAGAGCGTGTGTGTGTTTGTGTTTGTGTGTGTGTGTGTGTGTGTTTGTGTGTGTGTGTGTGTGGCTGATGTTGTAACCCAACCTGTCATTACTCAAAGGGATGAACTGCACGGGCTGGCAGGTGTGTGTCAGTGTGTGTCTGTGTGTGTCTGTGTGTGTGTGTGTGTGTGTGTGAGTGTGTGTGTGTGTGTGTGTGTGTGCGCGTGCAGGTATTTAAACGGACAAGGAGATGATGGAGAGATGGAGGGAGTGAGAGAAAAAGAGAGAGAGAGACCTTTCCCCAAACTGGCCTCCTCTATCATGGGCTTGTAATTAGTCTCACTTCATTAATGCATCAGTGAGTCGAGCTAAATCAATGTTTTGTGATCATAAAATCTCAACTGCAGCTGCCGTCGCCCTGTTTTCCTTTTCCTGTGCGCTGCCAGTTCTGTGTGAGCGGATTATAAATCACATGTAACTCTACAGTCAACACGCTGTACGCAGAGGAACACTGATTTTCCATATGGGTGGGGACACTCGCCGCCGAGCCAAGCTGTCAGCAGACGAGACCGCGAAAGCTTTTCTCCCATTTGAATAACACCGCGTTCACGGTGATATACTGACGCAGCACAAACCTCCGGCAGCTCTTCATCAAACTCCTGACGCTTTAATGAAATATTCCAAATTTCACCAGGAACATTAAGATAGAGACGAGTCCCTCAAGGAATCACAACGAGGCCGAAGATGGCGGCCGTCTGACCCACACCCCGCCCCCTCCCCCTTCCCTTGATAAGCCAATCGCGCGCTTAAAAAACAGCTGAACGAGAAACGCAGCCAGCCAATCACGTTGCTCTGACGGGAGTGAAACCATTAGCACGTCACTAACAGAATTCACAGTAAGAATTGATTGATGCAGTTAAAAATCATTTTACATCCGACTGTGGATCCGTGACCTTCAATGATCATCCTGCGCCGGTTAGAAGAACTGATTTGTGACCAGACTCAACTTTCTGTGACGTTAACGATAAGCTGTTGATTCACAGTGTGTTGATACTCCGACCAAATATCTGATTTATTGTCAAAATATCCAAACTTGTGGTACAACGTCCGACTCCAGCGACACTAAACTGCTCTGTGGTTTCCACTCTCCGCTCCACAAACGTCCACAATCTTTGCTTAACCTCAACCAAAGAGCTTCTGCTGCCCAAACCACAGATGGGACTCAAACTCCGGTCTCTGGTGTGACAGTCATGTGCTTTCTACGCCGGTTATCCACCACGTCCACCTCCTGGCAACGCAGCTGCTCTTAATAAATGTAGAGCTTCATTCATTCAGGAGATGCACCTCCGAGCACAATAAGTATTCTACAGTATCATCAGTTCTTATAGCTGCTCATGAATATAACTCCCAGCAGCTCTGGTTTAGTGTGAAGTCAAATGAAGTTAAATAAAAAGGTGTAATCTCAATCACCAGAAACTTTAACAGTTTAAATGTGACTCACTTTAAAATCCACCGACGCTATTTAGCTCCGCGCTCAACAGTCATCTGGTGAATTTTGTTCTGCCGCCACAGAAACGAAACCAGAAACGCACGTTGCAGGTTTTGACTTTACTGTGGATCTTTCGATGTCATGTTTTAGTTGAACCTGCTCAGTGCTCAGGGGTTTCTCTTGTTCACTGAAGACTGGCCGAGTGAATCTGAGGGACTTTCTGTTTACAGTAACTGAACAGATATAATCTGTGACCTTTTATCAAAAAGAGAACTTTGTCTTTTTTGTGTAAATCTGTAAAAATAATTCTAATTAAAAAATATAGAATAAAGTTTACTGGATTTTAAAAATGTGACTTTTAATTTTTTGAGATAAAGTATTTTTATTTTATGCCTTATTTTTTTTATTCACTTTCTCTCGGTGGAAATGTTTCCAGAGCTGTCATTGTACCAAGCAGGTTTTACTACTTATTTTCAAAAAGATTAAATTCAAAATGAAAGTAAACGACACTGCGATACACTTTCTGACCTGGGTTGTTTTTCTGTTCTTGACTGTGGTACAATGAAAACACGGAGACAGTGACTGCTATAGATTTAAATCGAGTTATTTGCATATTAGAAATAGATAAATAACACTTCAAACAATATCAGGGGTTGAAAAGAAATCCGATCTCAGCGGGTGAGGCAGAACAGAAACCCCAACGGGCTTTTAAAGCAGCGCACCCAAAAGAAAGAAAAGTGACAGAAGAAAAGTGAGAATCAAGATGACAAACGGATGACAGCAGCGATCTGAAACTCCAGAACCGTGCGTCTGCTGTGTTCGTGTTTGTCGTTGGATTTATCGGAGGGTTTGAAATGTCAAACGCTCAGAGATCCGTTAAGAAAACAACTGAGACTTTGGGGAATGAGTGTTTTCAGGATTCCAACGCGCAGCCTCGGCCCGTCACTGCCGTCGTCAGGGAGATTTCACAAAAGAGAGATCGTCTCGTGACCTTTTGACCTTTAATACACTCGGAAATCTTTTTACAGTCCTCGCTTTAACTTTTTTTTCTTTCTGTTTTTTGGAATGACGTGGCCAAAGGTTTGTGGACACCTGAATATTGCACAAAATAATATAAATATGTAAAACTAAAACTTGGACCAGCAGCGTTTACAAACTTCTCCTTTCTTCAGTCTGGACGTCATGTTGAGTTTTCTTTCGATTCTTATTTCTACTTCCTTTTTTACTTTTTAATACATGTAGATATTTATTGACGGCACCAGGCTGCACATGGTCTTAAATATGTTTTCTGTCTCTGTGTCCTGCAGCGGCTGTGACCAGTGTCGGACTTAATAAAGCGGACCAGGTGGCCGACAGTTCACCAGGTAGGATCTGCATCTGATAACTGTGTGTGTGTGTGTGTGTGTGTGTGTGTGTGTGTGTGTGTGTGTGTGTTTGCAGAAAGAAAAAATCAGTGAAGGTGGAAGAAAAAGGTTGATTTTTTTAAATGATTGTGAAATACAGTATGAGTAAAGTACAATGTGGAGGCATCTCACCGTGATAAGATGAATTCTAATCAATGAGATGAAAGTAGATGAGTCGTTCGAGGTGAAACCTCCCGACAGGAAGTGAGAGTGCCTGAAAAACAAGGAGAAAATGGAGGGAAAAGACCTTTTGTGATAATAAGCATCATTATGATTTAAAATGGCCGCAGCTTTTGTCATGAGAGAGAGCGAGAGACGAGGAGACGTTCGAGCTGCATTCATTTACCCAGAATTACTCTCGCTGCTTTTTCCCAGCTGGTTGTCGGGGCAACCGGCCAGCTTCGTTACCGGAGGTGTCACCTCAGCCGGGAGTGTAAATGAAAAAGCTCACGTTAACGGCGGCGCCGCCTGCCAGCGAGTAAAGTTTCTGTCTCCTCGCTGTACACGACGACCGCTCCGCTCTGTGTTCCCACGGCTGCTTCTTTACCCACAATACACTTTGCTGTATTTTTAAAATGAGTCAAACTGAAGACGCAGTGTTTTTCAAGGTACAATGTTGACAACAACATGAAAAATGAAATTTTAAGAGATCTCATTGAAATTTTGTAAAATGTGTCCCTGTTTTTTTTTGTTGGACAAAAACAAAGTATTTCTTTATTTCAACGTGACGCATCGCCTTTTCCGTCATTTAAAAAAAATGACGGTGGAATCACAAAGGAAACATTCTGTTGAGCCGACACAGATTAAAGACACGAGTGGAGATGGTTTCATGGATTGAAGCTGTGGTTTCTTCACAAAAGCTGATGACGACAAAATATTCCAACATCGTCGTCTCTGGTCTCGTGTTTGTTGAGAAATAGACGTCACAAGATTCTACTTTTTCTGACCGGTTGATTTTTCAAGATTTATGATTCAAAACTTTTACTCGGCCGCTAATGACATTGATGGAAATGAATCTCCTGCTGTCGTGTCACACACAGAAGAAAAACACGATGCAAGAAGAAGAGACGATACAATACCCAGAAGGAAATTTAAGGAAAATACTAAATGCTAAGGAATAAAATAAGAGTGAAATTTGAAATTAAACACATTTATCTGTTAAAAACAAGACACAAAAAACCTTTTGGAGACATGGCCTGAAAACACGTGATTAATACTGACACTAGCAAACAATCATGGTCGTTAATTTATATCTCCAGGCTGAACCTTTTATAAAGTTCAGCAACGTTTGCTATCGTTTCATTTTCTAAGCGCACCATCGTTACTACAAGCACCAAGGTCAAAGGTCAAGAGGCCTCAGCATCTTGAGGCTTTGAGGAAAGGCAAGTTTTAAATTTAGAATTTCAAAACAAGATAATATCAGAGAGTGAAGAGGTGGGAGATTAAGAATGAAGATTAGAGACTTTTTTTTTTCTCTCGAACATCTTGTATTTGCAAATGTAGTGGATAGGGTGTGTGTGTGTGTGTGTGTGTGTGTGTGTGTGTGTGTGTGTGTGTGAGCAGTATCACTTCCTCTTCCTGTGTAACAGACAAGGATGAGATGAACTATGTCATCCAAACAGCCTCTGTCTTTCTCTATCTCCCCCTCACTCTCACATCAGTCCCACGACTTTGTGAATGTGTGTGTGTGTTAGCGTGTGGTGCAGTCAGACAGTGCACAGAAATAGATCATGTAAAGCAGAGATTACTATCTGCACCTCAGAGCGTAGACATGTGGGCATTTAGACTTCACACAGTGTCATCGCCGTTAAAACACACACAGCACGACACATGCACAGGATGTGCGTCGGTGCCTGCAGAAAGTGCACATGCTCTAAGATGCATGTGTGTGTTTTATTGGGTTATGAGGACGTAGAAAGTGACAAATGTCAACGGCTGCTGCAGAGCTGGAAAGTGCACGTCCTTTTTTTTGAGCAGTTTGAAATGACACATCGATAAAAACTGAATGAAAAAGAAACAGTGAGTAAAAACTCTGAAACATGAGTTGTTGATTAATGTGGAAAAGATGAGTTTCGATAAAGAAAACATGTGATGAAAGTTTTTTTCCTCTCAGTTTGTTTCTCTGTTGTAAAAACAACATTTACATTAATTCTGATAAACTGATAAAAAAATTCCACATGGGAACTATCGTCTTCTTAGTCTTCTTCCTCGTCTTTTTCCATTAAGTGATATTAATTAATATTCCTGTTTTTGATGTTTCATAATAACTGGGCTGAGATCAGGTGAATGTTGAGGCCTCTGCATAAGATTCAATATAATGAATAAATAAAACAACATTCATAAACCAGTGAGACGTTGAACCCTGTGTGGAAGCCGCCCGTGTTTCTCTGCTCATTAATTCAGGTTTTTCCTTTAATTCATCATTAATCCGAATAAAATCAACGATGAAACAAGAAAACAAACAAAAGGATAATTTGTAATATTAATTATAAAAAAACAACAGCGTCCAAAAAAACAAACAAGACAGAGATAAATGTTCAGCTGAATTTAGAAAAGAAAAAGAATGGGAAGAAATGAAGTGGAAGAAAATGAAGAGAACGAGAGAGAGAGAGAGAGGGATGGGAGCCCAAATGGATACAGACGCCATGGTAACCAGAGAGTTGGTACATTAAGAAGTGGCCAACACTGGAAAAAAAATGGGTTCCTGCTCTCTGATTGGCTAAAGCCCAACCAGGAAGCGACTAAAGCACGCGCACACACACACACACACACACACACACACACACACACACACACACACACACACACACACACACACAGGCATACGTTCACCTCCTCCACCCCCACACAATAGTATGTTCAAATATAAAAAAAAAAGTAAAAGAAAAAATGGTTGGATGTGAAGTGGAGGAAGAAAGTGTATGTTCTGTTGCCATGGTGACCACGGCTTGGTACGATGGATGCAATGCAAGCTGTGCCCTTGACAACATCACATGGAGAGGAAGAGTTGACATACACACACACACACGCATGCACACACACACACACACACACACACACACACACACACACAGGGTGAATGATGACCATATGCATTGTTGAGCAGCTGTGTCCAAATGAATGGTCTTTAGGTGAGCAGCTTCTCCTCCTCTCTTTCAATGTGTGTGTGTGTGTGTGTACAAATGTGTGTGTATATGTAAGAGATAACGGAGCTGCAGAATTTGAATAGCATTATGGGATACGACTGTTGCCGAGACAACAGCAGTTAGCTTGTTTCCCATTTCCTGCAGGTACCCAGAAGTCCAATGGGCTCTTTGTTTGTGAATTCAAATTACAGGGAAAGCAGTGTGTGTGTGTGTGTGTGTGTGTGTGTGTGTGTGTGTGTGTGTGTGTGTGTGTGTGTGTGTGTGTGTGTGTGTGTGTGAGAGAGAGTGTATGTGAGAGTTCATATATGTGTTTTAAAACTCTGATTAGTTTAATATTATGAATTAATTAATAACTCTAAAGTTTATAGGGAATGTGTTGTCAAGCCAGATGAATGTGTGTGTGTGTGTGTATGTATGTGTGTGTGTGTGTGTGTGTGTGTGTGTGTGTGTGTGTGTGTGTGTGTGTGTGTGTGTGTGTGTGTGTGTGTGTTAGAGTGAGAGAGTGTGTTCAGTGGTGTGTCTAAGCACCGTGCAGCTCAATAAGGAGCTTTGGTTTCACTTCCGCATCGTTCCTCATGCAAATCACGGTTGCTTCTGCAGCCTGCACACTTCCTGTAAATGCTCTTTATGTGTGTGTGTGTGTGTGTCTGTGTCTATATTTGCATTGGTCCATGCTTGTTTAATCCACGTCAGTGATAAGAAAGAGCACTCGTGTGTGTCTGTGTGCTTGTTCATCCGAGTGAAACTGTATGTGTTTGCATTTCTGAAGCTGTTGTGTGTTCTCTGGTAGTTTGAGGGTTTTATCTGCTTCTCTAATCAGCCACAGTTTCTACACACGGTCGCACAAACAGCGATAAACCTCCGAAATAAACACGAGTAACAAGACTGAGCGTCTGCAGCCATGCTAGCGTCTTCTCTGAGGCCTGCACTCGTGCTTTGGGCTAAAAGCTAACGTCAGCATAATAGATTGATTATAATTTTAACCAAACTTTCCAGAATAATGAAAACATGTGTGATGATATGTGCTTTGATCTTTTGGAGGTGGCAGGGTTTATACTGCAGCAGTCACCAGGGGGCGATCAAGACAATACAGGCTGAAAACAACGAGTCTCAGCAGTCGACACCAAACTCACTTGTGGCTAATGTTCTAAATGTTAACGTTAGAATGTGACGTGAAAACGTAGGATGGAAAACAAGCGTGAGAATTGAGCCGTCGTCTTCGTTCATAAATCTAAACGTGTGTCAGTGAGAGACGATGGAGTCCGAGGGTCACTCGTGGCTGCAGGATGAGGTGGAGACGCCTCAGGTGGACACTCGTTCAGAGAAAGACAGGATGTCTGTGGGAGGAGAAGAGGAGTGATGAATGGAGGGAGGACAAGGTCAAGAGAGGGGAGGAGGGATTGTGATTGGCCGCTGTCACCTCAGCCACCCGTCTTTGTTCTTCCATCCCTTTCAGCACCCTTCACGCTGTCATCTTTCATTTTCCCCATTCATCCCTCCTTTCTTTTATTCCTCCTTTTTGTCTTTATTGCCCTGACATCCTTACCCTCCTTCTCCTTATCCCTCCATCATTTTCATCTTTTGGCCTCTGTCTTCCCTTTCTTTTCCCCTTCCTCGATCTCTCCCCTTCTTATTCCTTTTTCCTTTGCTCTTCTTCCATCGTTGTCTTTAATTGTCTCCCTCCATTCATAATTTTCTATCCCTCCTTCATCTTTCTATCAAATTTTTCCCTCCACCTCTGCTTTTTGTCATCCTTCTATCTCTCCCTGTTTTTAATTTTCGTACTTTCTCTCTCTAGATCCCTCACATCTCTCTCATCCTTGCCCTCCGTCTCCTCATCCCTCCTTCATTGTCATGCTTTGGCCTGAGTACCTCTGTCTTTTCTTTTTTATTCCCCTGTTCCTCCTATTTCCACATGTTCTCTCTCTCCCTTCCGTCTTCCTGCACTCATCCACTCCCTCGCGCCCTTCCTCTTCACCTCGCTCGCCCCCTCCTGTCATTTCGTGCCCTCGTCTTTTCATCACTCCCTCCATCCCTCCGTAATCTCCTCTGCCATGAGGAACAGGTGGCTCGCCTCTGCTGTGCCACTTGGTGGCTTCCTGCCCGAAACAGAGAGAGAGAGAGAGAGACAGAGAGAGAGAGGTATAGAGAGAGAGAGAGAGTGTGGCCTGTGTCAGTGCCCTGGCTCTCAGGCTGGTTACATGTGACGGGCGGAAGGAGGAGGAGGAGTAGGAGGAAGAGGAGGAGGAGTGGCCCGTGCGAAGGCTATAATTTTCTACACTGAGAATGACAGAGAGCAGCAGGCGCTTCAGTTTCAAGCACTTGTGCCGACGCTCACTCGCACTTAAAGATAAGAGCTACCGAGATATTTCTGAGCACACAGCGGCGTGACATCACATCCTGTCCTCACACAGGAAGTCAACACACTCAAGAGCCTGCGGTGTGTTTGTTTGAGTGTGAGTGTGAGTTTGTGTGTTTTTAGTCCGACAATCAGCCGAATGATCTTCATGTCTTAACTTATCAAACAGACCGGGATGATTCATCAAGATAAAAACATTTCATATCAGATCATCATCATGATAAATGACTCATTATTTTCCGTTGACGTAAGGTTTCATAAGGATCAACTCTACTGAGTGACATTGTAGGTAATGGTTTTGTTTTCCTGTCTCTCTCTCTCTCTCTTTACTTCCATCTCTTTCTCCTCCTTCTTGTCCTTCTTTACGTCTCTTTTACATGAAACACATTCTTTCTTAAAGAATTACAATAAGTGATGCCATCAAAAATCAAAAGTGCATCCCTCCCAAATAACCCGTTACAAGTGCTTAGAGCTTTACCTCTTTTTTTATCATTATCTTCTCCTCCGCTCTATTTTTATTCTCCTCCTCTAATCTTAATCCCACGCTGCAGTTTCTGAAATTGACATATTTTGGGGGAAATGGGGGATTGGGCTCGCTCCTGTAGCCGCTCGGATTAGCCGCTGCTACAGCAGCTAGCCATCTCCGCAGCTAACCCCATATGCATGGCATTAAGACTGATTAGCTCTGCGCTAGCTCACTCACTCTCAGGGTATTAGGGCTTAAAAGCTAGCACAGCTGGCTAGCACCTGGCGCCTCCCGTCCTTCATACGACAGGGGATTAGCACATGCTAACGATGGTTTGCGCTGAGCGTGGCCACGCAGGCGAAGAATTAGAGGGGAAGTAAATCTGACGTGACCTGAAAACAAACTCTCGCTGAAATTTGTCTTTTTCAGTCTGTCTCCGCGGCAGTCGTAAGTGTTTAAGTGTGAAGAAACATATATTATACAGATAAAACCTGGATGAAGGAGGGAAGAGTTCTCGTCTAACACCTGCCCACGCTTTGAGCGAGGGAGCGTTCAGTGAAGACATTAATCAACATCATGTGGTTTGACTTTATTTAGTTTGAAAACATCGACCATGAGGCTGCAGAAGAATTCACTGTGTTTAGTTTCCTACTTTTGCTCCAGTCAAAGGATTAAATGTTCGTCTGTACGTTGACGAAACCCGACCAACGTTTATCTTGTACGTTAAAACCGTCTCAGTTCTCAGTGGATAAACTCTCAAAGTCTCTGGTATTTATTTTTTTAAGACAAACTGGTTTAAAAGTTTCTACATAAGTTTCCACAAGAAGTATTTTAAGGAAAATCCCAAACAATTACTGAATTTAAAGCCCTCATTCAAATCTCTTACGCTTTAATCTGGATTTAGTTGCTTTAGATTTCAATGGTTAGAGACGTGAAAAAAAAGGAGTGAATGTCCAAGAAACTACTAAAGAAAGTTTTCATACTTTACAACTATGAGAATCAGATCTCTGAATCATGTCTGAACCGTTCGATTCAGTACATCAAGGTTTTATATCTGAATATATTTTAATGCAGAGCTGTGCCTTTAAAAATTCCTCCTCTTTTTACAGAAAGATGATAAACATATTTTTCCACATTGAAATAAAAAAAGATAGATTTTCTTTCTATTTGTGACATAAATTTAAAATTCATTCGAGGCATCCCTCTCTTCATCCCTCTCTTTTCTCCCTCGTCTTCCTCACAAACTTTTCCCTCTTTCTTTCATCTCAGTGTTGCTCTCCTTTTCTCCATCCCCCCATTCATGCCTCCCTCCTCTTCTTCCCTTCGACTCCTGTTTCATCCTTCGCTCTCTCCTCCTCTTCTTCAAAGCTCTGTCTATTTGTCTCTGGATTCAATCCTCTCCTCTCTTTCATCCCTCTCTCCTCTCTGTTCCCGTCTCGACTCGTCTCCTCCCTGTTTGTCTCCTCTCTGATGTGCTCCTCTCCCTTCTTCTCCTCCTCGCCACTGTTTTCTTTCTTCTTCTCCTTTTCATCTCTCCTCCTCCCTTTTCTCCTCCTTCTCTTATCTCCTCTCAATCTGCCATCCATCCTCTTTTTCTCTTCTCCCTCTCATCTCATCATTTCTTCCTCTTGTTTTTCTCTTCTGTTTTTCATTTCGTCTTACATTTCTGCTCCTCCCTTCTTTCTCTGCTTTGTTTTTACCTCCCATGCGCCCTTTCCTTTCTTCTTATTTCACTCCTCCCTTCTCACGCCCTCTTCTCTCCCCCCTTGTTCATCGATATCTCCCTCCATCATCTTCTTTTTCCTCCTCCCTTTTCTTCCTCCGCTGTCCTCACATTTCTCAACTTCCTCCTCCTTTCCAATCTCCTCCTCCACTCCACCGTTTCCCCCCTCATCCTTTCTTCTTCTCCCCCTTTCCTCTCCTGTGTCATCTTCCCCCTCGTCTCCTCATCTCCTCTTTCATCCCCGTGCACCAAAATAAAATCCAAAAATTCAAAACAGATCCTCCTTTTTCTCCCGGCTGTCAGCTGCGTGGTCTCTCTTCACTTTCAGTCGTTTAACTGATGAAGAACGAGTCGAGATTAAATATATTCAGTTAGTTTTGAACGTACCTGATTCCACACACACACAGACACACACACACACGCACACACACACACACACACTATAATGGTGTCAGTGACAGGATTTGTCTGACAACCGGCTGATATCAGACCTCTGTGTTAACTGAAGGAGGATCAGAAGCAGCTGTCAGCCGTCTGCGTGTGTGTTCTCTCGTTAGTCTTAATGTCATCAGTAAAATTTGCTCCGTGGATCTAATTCCCACTGGATGTTAAAAGCCGTCTGCGCTCAGCTGAGGGCCAGAAATATCTATGCAAATATATTCAGATAAGTCGAAAATGTAAATAAGGAGATGTCCCTTCCAAAATCGTGATGGCTGGCATGAAAGTAAAGCACATTACGAGTCCACTTACTTTGTGGACAGAATTGCAAACAAATTTGTAAAATACCCACTGACGCCAGGTAGATATGCAAATTATCGGCAATTAGCATCTTAAGAGACTAAATCGTGGCTGAAGTGGCTTTAAGATGATCATTTTCTTGGCACGTTGACAAATGTGTTCCTGATATAGAAAGTTTAGAGGGGACTTCATAGAGCCGTGGAAAATATTTTGACCTGTCATAGCAGGAAATGCAGTTTTTGTTTCCACACTTTAAACTTGGAGCTCCTCCACGAGGCTCCTTATGAAACCACATTCAAATTCACTAGATTCACTTTTTTATTTGGATCTGCACTAAATCACTCACTGATTTTCTTCATCAACATATTCTCTGAGAAGTCAACAGATCTTGGAATGGAAAAGAAATTCTGGATCCGCACCAAAAATGTCACAAACAAACATGACGAGCTGATTTTTCTCAAAAATGTTATATAACCAATAGACTGAATATAAGTTTATTTTATATCTTCTTGTTAAGTTTACCTAGAGCTTTAAATTCAACTCAAAGACAGTGAGTGAAATTAATTACTTAGTAGAATAAGTTACACTGACTTAAGTAAAGAGGTAAATGAATAATATTTAAGTTGTGTTTGCTTCTTCATCTTCTTGTTGATGTATTTACTTAATTGACTCTGTCAGTAGTTTAAACAAGTTATTTTGACTTTATATTTGTATGTGCTTCTAAACCTCCATATTAGTCAGGCTCCACCTCCTGCTCCTCCAAATATGGTCACTTCTGGTTTAAGAAAACATGAGATGTAGCTGGAGACGTTAAATGTAGAAACAAGACGTCGCAGGTGAAGCACCACACGCTTGGTTCATGCACATGTTCGCACACAAAGACGCACATTCACACATGCAGACGCACACAGAGTCAGACACGCTGTACATGAACCCACTCACACTCCCAGTTAGTTTTCTCTCCGCTCACCAAACCAAACACTGTAATTTATCTCCATCTCCCTCTCAGGCCGACCTCAGGCCATTAAAGGTTTCCCGTTGGGTTTGTGGGCAGAAATGTCAGAGCTGTGTCGGGCAGAGAGGCGGCTGTGTGGTGGCAGATTGCTATGCTATATGTGTTGTGTTTATGTTGGGGTGCGGATTTCTTTGGGCAGCGTTCGTGTTTGTGCATGCGTGCCTGTGTGTGTGTGTGTGTGTGTGTGTGTTGAACTTTTGAAACTGGCTGAATCTTGTCTCCTCTCCTTCTTTCCTCATATCACCTCTAGTTTCCTCTCCTCCCCTCCTTATCTTCTCATTTCTTCTCCTCTCGTCTCATCTCCTCTCCCCTCGTTTCCTCTCCTCTCTCTCCTCGTCCTCTTTCACCTCGTTTTCTTTCACCTCGTCTCGTCTCCTCCTCTCCTCTCAGTAGCCTCTCAGGACCAGAGGAGTTATATTTGGCTCCTCTCCTCTTCCTCCTCCTCTCTGTTTCTGTGTTTTACTCCTGCAAAGATGGCTTCATTAGCCACAGACCTCAGCTTGACACACACACACACACACACACACACACTCACACACACACACACACACACACACTGGGCTGGAGAAGGGGATCGAGTCTGTTACATAAGAGTTTCTCTTATATAATTTGATGCATATTTGATGCTGAATGGTGCAGTGGTGATGCAGAAAGTGTGTGTGTGTGTGTGTGTGTGTGTGTGTGTGTGTGTGTGTGTGTGTGGAGGAGCCAGAATTTTACAGTTGGCCTCTCCCTGCCCTCCCTAAGCTGTTGCGTCACTGGGAAATCTAAAGGTGAACAGGCTGTCAAAACTACACTGTGCGTGTGCGTGCGTGCGTGCGTGCGTGCATGTGTGTGTGCGTGTGTGTGTGTATAAATACAGAATCCACAAACCATTCCTCTGCTGTAAAGTCTTATACTTAAAAACCCGTCTACTTCCCCTCAAGCTCCTCGTCCTCCTCCGCAGTCAATACAGATGTAATAATGAAGGGTGATGGCGTTTACCTGGACCAGCCTCATTAGTGCACGTCATCAGAAGTGTGCACGCTCAGGGCACCGCACCATAATGGAGCGGGGGGGGGTAGCTTTCAAACAAGATCGACTTCCTGCTGAGCTGCTGAGCTCCGGCTTTCACTCCTTGTTTGGTTCAGACCTTCAGACTTCAGAGTTTAATCTGAACATAGACTTCAGGTGTAAAAGGTTCCTCAGACCAACGCACCAAAGTTTCATCCGACCAGAAGAGGAGTTCTGGATCTGGATCAAACTGAACCATGGTTCTGTTCGTTTACAGAGTGAAAACTAGTTTTGTGTAAAGTACATGAGTAAAGAAAATGAGCTCAACATAGATTATATATAAGATGGATAATAGTCTGGGAAATGTCTTGTGATGTTGTGATCATGACTGTTGAACACAGTACTGTAGGAGGTAGAGTAATAATAAGAGTATTTTCTCTATTGGAATCTTTAAATTCAAGTTTCTATTTAACAGTGGATACTGAGCTTTTTTATTTGGCACCATTTTCTGCTGTGTAAAGGGCAAAGATGACAGAAGCAGGCTTGCTGTCCTCAAGGTTCCTGGTTCAGGTCCCAGTCTGCGGTGGATATATGGGGCAGCTCCCAGGTGGGAATGTGTGGAATTCCCCCCCAGAGAAATAAAGACTGAATTAAAAAAACAACAACAACAAATTTCCCACGCTGCTTTAATGAAGCTTTCCCGTCACGCTTTAAGTTTTCCTCCGAGTCTGCGTCCTGATGGTAAACAACCTGCTCTGTTTTGTTTTTGTCGGGAAGCGGAGGCTGACTCATCTGCTGACTGCAACTCCTTTATTTTATTGTTTTTTCCTTCTTTTAATTTCATGGAAAAAATAAGAGCTGCAAAAACAACTTAGGGAAAAAATGAGTGAATGCAACAACAAATTAAGACAATGGAAGTCAGATTTAGCTGAAGGTTCATAGATGATGGAAAATGTCAATTCACAGAGGAAATTCATAATAATAATAAATATATCAACATGTTGACACTCATCTTGTTGCAGTGTTTGACATTGTGTGTGTGTGTGTGTGTGTGTGTGTGTGTGTGTGTGTGTGTGTGTGTGTCAGGCTCACACACAGTTAAACGTTGTGTGAATCCAGCCATGCCCTGACCATCAGATATCACCCGATGACCAGCTCGCCGTGCTATCTGAGCTAACAGGAAAGGCTGCCCTTCTGCTGACATTGGTGTAACACTGGAATCCTTCCCCCCCTCCTGCACAGTCACTGCCAGATAATGAGGTTGCGTAACAGTTAAACTCTTCCCTGCTTTGTTAATATCGATTAGCTCGCTCCATCTGACGTAAAACAGACACACACAGGGCGCTCGGTTGCCAGTCCATCAGCTGGCAGATCAATCAGAGCCTAATGAGATAAACGAGCTCACTAATTAGTTAACGAAGCGCTGGCTGACGGACTGACACAAACAGAGCCAGGCTGGCAGCTTCTCATGTCAGCTTAGGGGGAGAGTTCCTCAACAAAATGATTCTTAATTTGATCTTTACATTACATTTCCATTTTAGATTTTATCAGAGCTGCAGTTATGACTGAATGCTTCATTTTTATAGAAGTTTTACATCGACCGTGGTTCCGTTGCAGATTTCGTGTTTTTCAACAGATACTACTGATGTTAATCTGAACGTTTTTATCTTAACCTTAACCCATTAAGACCTAAGACGCCGAATAAGGACTCGCTGAAAAACCTCAACATTGTTCGAACACAATTACTTAAAACCTGAGGCTTTTCTGAAGAGCTGACAGAATTTACAACAGGTAACACAAACTGAATTTCTCAGCAACTTTTTTTTAAAGAAGCCAAAAAGATTCTTCCTCCTCAAAATATATACGTCTGACAGAATGAGCTCTGGTCAGCGGATCGTCATCTGGGTCTGAATCTTCTTTCATTGTTTTCATCAAAGAGCACACCAACAAACAAACTACATTCCCCACAATGCATTTCACTTATCTCACAAGTTTTTCAGCAAATAATTATGTATTTCATAAGTCACATGTCCTGGAAATGATTATGTTTGCGTCTCTTCCGTCTCTAAAGGGAGAGTACGCTCGTAATCCAGTCTTATTGGATTAATGAAGCTTATTTAGCTCATTGATTAGTGTTTTTATTGTTTTTGTCACAACAAATTTCCCTGTGACACTCCTCCTCTTCTGTGGCAGCACAAATAAAATCTTGGTGACCTCAAAGAAAACAGTTTTATAAAACACATTTCCACAGATATTTACTTTCTTTCCTGGAGTTTCTTGAAATGATGGGTTCCATTCTCCTGTATTTTGTAAATTTTAAGGTTCTCGATGAAGTTCCCTGCTGTTTCCACCTCTTAAAGTACAGTGGTTTTCAAGAAATTCTTTGCAGCAAAATATGGTTGGTGAGCGTAGATTTCAACTTCGGTCTCTTTGCAGGTGTGATGGCCCCAAACCGGTATCAATAACTCAGCGTTGAAGGTGTTGTCAGGTGTATTTATTTCATTCTGGGCAGAGCCAAGTTAGGTGTTGGACCGTAACCATCCCATCAGCACAATCTTGACCCAAATATGTCATTACACTGGTATAATAGAGCGCCTCCGCCCAGGTTGGACAGCTCCTGGTAAGTTGTAAATCTTGCTCCTGGATCTCAACACAGATTCAAATAAGAAAAAGCTTCTTTTCTTTATTTCCACACGGATCTACGGATCTTCTTCTCTTTCGCAGGTGGACGAAATGACACATGAATGATGAACAGGCACAAACGACGCCCAAATCACATTTTAAAATGGATAAAAGCAGTTTTACTAGAATTTGCTGGAAAACACATCAGGGAAGTGGTGCTGAGTGTGATGCCAGGGTGTGTTGGAAAAGATTAGACTCAAATGAGGCTGAAATTTGCTGGTACTTTGAGAAATCCTTCCAGAAACTTATCTGGGCTGGAGAGGATCATTATTCACTGTGATTCTGATCTAACACTCTTATGTTGGTAAAGTTCCTGGACTCCAACAGTCATGTGATGCACCATTTTTTTTTTAGAATGTAGTTGGCTCGTGAATCAGTAAAAATGACTCACAGATTTAGGCTGGTGGGTTAGTTTGGCTCAGTCAGCTGTGATTGACGGCTCTGCCCCTTAACCCTGGCACAGACCTAGTAGCTGTGTGTGTGTGTGTGTGTGTGTGTGTGTGTGTGTGTGTTTGTGTGTACTGGCGTAGTTTGCTTCTGTAACACTAAACTGGATACTCCTGATGTCCCTGGGACCAAAGTATGCTTCCCTGAAACGGACACATAGCTGGAGCGTCCGTGGGGACAGCCCCGAATAATTTTAGCTTCATGGGGCAAGCCTGAACTGGAGGACACACAGAGACAAACAGCTGAGCAGACAGACAGAAATACAAACAGATAGAGGGGGAGACAGGTGGCTATCACCAAGGTCCAACCTCGTATTACTGATAATAATAGATTAATGTTGTATAATCAGATGATTACTGTTTTTGTGTTTAAAGGGATTATGTAAAAAAGTAAACACCATTAACAAAAGGGTAAAATATGCATATTTATACTTTGACCTGCTACCCAGAGATTATCCTATTCTGAACTTTAAGAGTTGGCTAGTTTTCCGCCCTATAGACTTTCTCTGTGCCCAGCTGACCTCCATCACTTTGAGTCTGTGTCATTCTTATTATCTTATGTTAGCCTTATTATCAGAGGCCTACAATTCGCCCTCTAGGAGGAGTTCACTCTCACATACTCAAAGAGGTGTTTAATACTCAGGTCAATAGTTCTGTTCTCTGATGTTGGGGTGTGTTACAGCTACTTTTAAACGTCTTATCAAAAAGAAAATCAAATCTAACCTCGGGCAAATTCCATACCACCTTGAAAGAGTTTTTTTTATTCAGTTGCAAACATCTTTAAATAACCATGGCATTTATGAAATGTTCCCATCTGGTTCTAAACCACATCATAGTGCAGAGACAGTTCTTCATTCAGGAAACTATCCTGGTGCCTTCAGACCCACTGCTGCCTTTGACACTGACGATCATAGGATCCATATGTCATGTCTTGATCAGCGCATTGGAGGGTTTGAGACTGATAACTAGTGAATTCATTAAAACTTGCCAGTAGGTGCTGGTGCCTCTGCCAAAATGCTACATATTTGTTTTGGTGCCCCGTGTGAGGCTTCATATGATGAGACTTATCAATCTAATTTAACTAAATCTAAATGTGGTACAAAAGAAGCTGGTGCCAGTTTTCAAATGGCGCAAATGGTTTCAATTTTGTCAAGATCAACGAAAATGAGATTTGTGTACCTTTAGTCCGTAAACTTTTTACCATCGATCTTATGTTAAGAACGGCGATGTGATTGTTGAAGCTTTGGGGAAATTTGGGCAATTGTAATGAAAACAGAAGCATGAACACAGGAATCATTAACTTTTGTCCTCATTTGCTCCTCTCTGTCTCCTCAGGGCTGAGATTATGGCACCATGTCACAGGTGTTCCTTCCCTGGTCCAGGAATCAGGTATGTGGGATTATTGTGTTGATCGTCTGTACTAAAGGTCCGGTATAACCTTTGTGTTTTGAGGTTTGGCTCGTTAATTTTAATGAACAGACGTTTGGGGTAAACACTGTAGTTTTTGTAATCAGCCTGGCTCTGCTGTGTTTTCCACTGAGGGAAGTTTATGGTAACCTTTAAGAGCTGACGTCAGCCGCTGTTGTCAGCTGTACCTGCACAGCCAGCTACTGCTCTGTGTGTGTGTGTCTGTGTGTGTGTCTGTGTGTGAGGCTGGCAGGATTGTCTTTAATGAGGGTGAACTCGAGGTATTGTGCTCAGTCTTCATTCGGCCTGCTGGGAAGGTTGCTGGCATACGGGTGCGTGTTTGTGTGTGTGTGTTGCCATTGTTAAAAGTGGGAAGCCCCCTATACACACTGCACGACTTCTAACAACGAACACAGAGTCGAGTCAAGTGTTTGTCTGCGTGTGTGTGTTACCCCCAGGGGGCGACAGGTGCCGCTGGCTACATGAGACCCTGTAGAGTGACATGGTTATAGGGAGAGAGAGAGAGAGTGAAGTGCTGGGTGATGGAGAAGATGTGGATGAGGAAAGAGGGTGAAGGGATAGAGGAAGAACTGAGGAGAGATAAAACTTAAGGAAATGAGATACACTGTACGGTCAAAAGTATTCGGACACACATCACATATGTGTTTGTCCAAACCGATGACTGTTCGGCTGAATCAGCCTCGGCTCCTCTGGTTTCACTTTAACTGCCAGATTTTGGAACCTGGCTGCAGGGATTCGCTCCCATTGAGTCACAAGAGCATCAGTGACGTCCAGCGCTGATGTTGAGGGATGAGCTTTGGCACTGAGTCGGGGTTCCACTTCGTCCCAAAGGTCTTGGATGGGTTCAGGTCCGAGCTCTGTACCGTCCACACCAAACTCCTACAGCCGTGTCTTTACTTGAACTAAATGGGGCAGGTGTGTGTCCACATACTTTTGGTCATGTGGTGTAAAAGCTTTGACAAAGACACAGATAGAGACGGAGGCAGATAAAGAGAAAAAGGAAGAGAGAGAAAGACAGGGAAGCAGAGATGGACAAAAAGAGAGATATTTTTCACTGCTGGAGTCAGGGACAGCTGGCCTGTGTGTGTGTGTGTGTTTGTGTGGTTGTGTGTGTGTTGGCATGGCTTGGTTGCGTAACACTTGACTGGATCCCCCTGTGGCTTAGGGGCTAAAGTGGTCCCGCTCCCTTTCTCTCACTCTCTTCATTCAAATGAAGCTTTATTGACTTTGATTAAATATTTTCACATCGTCAAACAAAAGTAAACGACAAAGACGAAGCTCAACGTTCACCTGAAAAAATATAAATATGAACCACAGCTGCAGTCGCTGTCAAATACAACAAGAAGAAAAGTATTTCAATTTAGACTTTTTTGGGCGAGGGTCTCTCAGGTGTTTTCGTAGCACACTGTTTCCCATGGTGCTTTGCTGCAGGGAAACTTTGCTATGGAAAGAACAACTCTTGCATTTTCTCTGCTTCACTTATACCGGCTGCTCTCTGTTGTCTATACAGGTGTGTGTGTGTGTGTGTGTGTGTGTGTGTGTGTGTGTGTGTGTGTGTGTGTGTGTGTGTGTTTATTCGTTATTTTATGAGTAAGCTTGCAGGCATGTGAAGATGTGTGTGTGTTACCATTTTGAATGTTGTTACACTTGTGTGTGTGTGTGTGGGGGGGGGGGCATTTGAATATGTGTGTGTGTGTGTGTGTGTGTCTGTAAGGCTCCACATGTGGGCACTTGCAGGCATTCACGGTTGTTTGCATGCAGGTATGTGTACGTGCATGTAAATTAATGTCTGCACAAGTACTCGTGTATGCTTGTCAGTTAACTAGTGAAGTGCTGCTGTAGAATAAGACGACTTTAGTTTTGAATGTTGTGCAGAAGGAGAGAGAAGGGAACGACACGATGAGACTAACAAACTGTATGATGAGGACCTAACTGCCCTTAACGTCCGGTTATAGTCACTGACTGAACATACAAGGTAAAAGATCCTGAGTCAATCTCAGCTGAACACTCGATTGTACAGCAGCGAGATAAGAAGTTTCTAAAGTACCACAAACAATTCTTGGGAAAATCTTCTATTGTGCGAAAAGTCTACTTCAACTTCGAGCATTTGTCCTTTGGTCCACACTATGGTCACCCACCCTAGACTGAACGAGAGAGATGAGAGGGAGAAAGAAAATAAAACATATATACGATATTTACAATAAACAAGGAAAGGAAGAACAATAAGGAAGGAATGGAGATGAAGATAAAGGAGTAAAGAAAAAAGACTGACAGAAACAATAGACAAAGAGAAAAGAAGACAGAAGGAAATCACATTTAAAACAGTGGAGAGACAAAAACTGAAGCGGAGCCCGGCTGGAGACAAGGAAGAGACGCTCCGACTCATATTAAATCATCAAATATTAATCCAGTAAAGATGGAATACAGGAAATTAATATTCCCCATTAACAAAGAAGAAGAGAAGTGAGTACAGGAGGACGCAGCAGCTACAAAAGACAAACGTCTCTTTACGTTCTCTCTCAGGATCCAAATCTGCACCTCGACCTTCTGACTCTTTACGTCATTTTGTTTAAATTGACAAACCTTCGTTTCAGAGCTGGTTGCTCTTTTGTTTTTATAGCACCCTTCACTGTTCAGACAAAAGTTGTTTCATTTGCTCTGATTTTCTGTAGGTGGCGCTGTTTTCACTGACCCGCTTTCTCTTTCCCTTTTTAAACACCGGAAACATAGAAGGCATCACTTCCTTTTCAGCAGGAAATAGATATGACACAGAGCGTGCAAAAGATAAAGACCGACATTTCTGATGGACAGATTTGACACTAAAGTCACAGGAACATTCATCGACTTAAATCGTTGGTTCACCGTCGCCACGTTTGTTGTTATCAGAAACTCTCGACTCTGCGCTGCCCTCCAGAGGGTGTGTTGCCTAACGGCCATGCCAACGTGAACGAGTTTCTGACATCGACTATATATTTTCCTTCACAATATGAGAACTGATGTCAACAAACTTGTGTCAGTGTTACACATAATGATAATATTAACGTTTGTACAATTGTTTCATTCAACGGAAGTTGTATTTATATAAGAAGGAGCTGAACTAACTGGTGACCGTCCTGGAAGAGTCTCTGTACCTTCTCATTGATTATTCTGCTGAGGTGACGTGAACATGACGTGACATTAGATAACAAGCGCTGTCAGAGCTGTAGCTGTTCACACTGTTTCATCTGGTTAAAACCACGACGTGCTTCAGCCTCCGGATCCATTTCACATTGACAGTTTTTCTTCCATCCATCATCCCTCTCTTCCTCCTCTCTTCTCTCCCTCGCTCCACCCTCATGCTGAGTGAGTCTAACAAGGAGGATTATATATTTTCAGACTGAGAGCAATCCAGATATTATCAAGTATTTATGTAAGCTGCTCTCTCGCTGCTCAGATACATGCAGAGCCTTCGACTCAACAGCTGTTTCGTAACCAGCAGTGTGTGTGTGTGTGTGTGTGTGTGAATGTGTGTGTGTGTGTTTGTGTGTGTCTGGACGCTAATGAATCTGTGTTGTGTGATAGCAGAGCGTCAACAGGAAAAGCTCTGGAGGTGCAGTTAAAGCTGAGGAGAGAACAGACATGTCTGTTGTTTAAATTTATAAACGGCTGTTTTCTGCTTCATGAAATTATTAGATCCGTAACCTTGTGGATTTATGCTGATGCGATATCAAAGGGTTTGGTTAATCCCGGAAAACTTTACGATGCGTCCTTCCTCCTCCGACTGGCCCTCTCATCAAAGCTCCGCCCCGAAAACACATGAACGTACGCTGACTGAGAAACTGACAGAAGACGAGTTTCCATGATTCGCTCGCTACCGATAATTCAAATTTAAAAGTAATGAAGAAAAATACTTTTGTCTTAGAAGGGTAAACAGTAGAAAGACTATTTATAGTGAGCAGGCTGCACATGTACATAATTCATGATACTCTGTGTATATGTGAGTACAGACATACATAATACATAGTGTATACATCAGAGTTTAACCAGGCACAAGCTGCAAAGCGATGAGGTTCACAAATATACTGCAATGTGTTTTTTTTCATCAAGGTCCGTGAAATATTCCCGGGAAACTCAGAAACTTCTTTGACTTGTACCACATCCTTCAAGATCCTGGAAGTCCGTCCTGTAGTTTTTGTGTAATGCTGCTAACTGTCAGATATCAATATTCACCTACTGTACATAAGTGTGCAGTTTAAATATTACCAGCAGAACGTGAGCAGTAAAAATACTTCAGTTAATCACAATCTTCATCACTGCTTCATGTTACTGTCGTACATGCAACTGGTACCATCAAAGCTTTCTCATGTCTCAGTGCTGGTTCACCTCTCAAATGTGTAATGTATACAGCATATATATGAACAGTATAAGTGTGTGTGTGTGTGTGTGTGTGTGTGTGTGTTTGTGTACGAGTCCTTGCAGAAGTGCTGTGTGTGTTGTCCCGGCACCTCCCCCCCAGCCGGGGCCCCTCCATCTATTTCTGGCTCTGCGTCACGCCTGGGCTTTACTCCTGTGGCAAGAGGAGTGTTTCTCTAGGGCTCCCACTCAGCTACACACACACACACACACACACACACACACACAAGCAGCGTCCGTCAGGCACACACACTCACACACACTGACTGTCTGCCTGGTGAACAAGTGAGCACACTCAGATGTAAACACAGAGTGGCGGACGGACAGAGAGCGGATGGGTGGATGAATGGATGGCTGCTGAAGGACTGGACATCATGGGAGTTTAAACTTGAGTGCGTGTGTGTGTGTGTGTGTGTGTGTTTGTGTGTGTGTGTGTCGCAGAATAAGGTGTGAAAGTGTGTGTGAGTGGGTCGGCCGGTCCGTGTGTCTGTTACCGTGGAAATGGAAGAAGGGAGTTAGAAAACGGAGACATGCTTTCGTTGACAGAGACAGAGAGAGCTGGCCAGGTTGGTCCACAGTCTATCTGTCTATCCTTCTATCTGTCTATCTATCTATCTATCCTTCTATCTGTCTATCTATCTATCTGTCTATCTATCCTTCTGTCTATCTATCTATCTGTCTATCCTTCTATCTGTCTATCTATCTATCTATCTGTCTATCTATCTATCCTTCTGTCTATCCTTCTATCCTTCTATCTATCTATCTATCTATCTATCTATCCTTCTGTCTATCCTTCTATCTGTCTATCCTTCTGTCTATCCTTCTATCTGTCTATCTATCTATCTATCTATCTATCTATCTATCTATCTATCCATCCGTCTATCCTTCTGTCTATCCTTCTATCTATCTATCTATCTATCTATCCGTCTATCTATCTATCTGTCTATCTATCTATCCTTCTATCTATCTATCCTTCTATCTATCTATCCTTCTATCTATCTATCTATCTATCTATCTGTCTATCTATCTCTCCTTCTATCTATCTATCTATCTATCCGTCTATCCTTCTGTCTATCTGTCCATCTATCTGTCTGTATCTGTCTTGCTGTCTGTTTCTTCTTCCTCTCTTTCTGTTTTTCAGTCTGTTAAGGGGGTGCTTTCCTGTGTGTGTCTGTGTGTGATTGTGTTTATATGAATGTGTGTGTGTTATTTGTTGCAACCAGGCAGGGGGGATGTCCTCGTCTGCTGTTGTCGTGGCGATGCAGCAGCCGTGAGTGACAGCGTGTGGTTAATCGTGTGTGTGTGTGTGTGTGTGTGTGACAAGGGTGACAACAACATGAACAACTTCATTAGTTATCTATCTATCTCTCTATCTCTCTCTCTCTCCTAGGAGACACACACACACACACTGGACAGCTAAGTGTCTCACACAGTGGTGTCAGTTCCCTCCATTAACCGAGGGGTGCCACACACACACACACACACACACACACACACACACACACACACACACACACACACACACACACACAGAGTGATTTACAAGAAAGCAGGTTGAACTCAGTGTGAGTGTGTGTTTGTGTTTATGTTTCATGTCTCCTCGCTGCTGGGACCTTCCTTGCATACCAACTCTAGTGTCCACACACACACACACACACACACGCACTCAAGTTTAAACTGTGTGTAATCTCATTTCATCCTTATTGTTGTTCGTCTTTTTGTCTGACATATTATAGTTTTTCTTTTAATTCTGCTTCCTCTCTGTTTTTTACTCTCACTCGTCTTTCTTCCTTTTCTCTCTCATCACCTTTGAGCCTTAGAAAGAATCAAAACCTTATTTTGAAAAATATACTTTGTCCTCCCCTGAATTCTTTCTTTTTCACCAATCATCCGTCACCTTTAACCTTTGGAGAAGTTTGTATTTTTATGTTTTACCAGAAGACTTTTCATTTGAATGTGTTTGTACATTTCTAATTGATAAGAATGTCTTCTGAAAAAACTTTGGTGCTCTGGATTCTGTGACGGATGGAGAGAAAGAGACGGTGGAAAAAATGCAGCAGTCCGTGTGGTTCTCTGGAAAAAGACTGACAGACAGTTCAGTAAACACTGTCGATGGAAAAGACAAATAAAGTGACAGACAGACACAAACATGAGACAGGCCGTCATGCAGACAGACACAGAGAGAGGAAGTCAGGGAGATCTGAAGCAGGCAGAGAGACAAGGCGACGTTCAGATGGACGAGTGAAAAATCTGGAAAAAGATACAGAGACAGAAATATACACAGAGAGGAAGACGGACAGAAAAACATCCAGACATGCAGGAAAATAGTGAGACAGTAAAAAAAGAGAGATGAGACTGATAAAGAAACGAGGAGTCTGACAGACGAGTGGACGAACAGATGGACAAAGGACAGAGAGGTGGACGTATAGATGCACAGACAGACGGAGACAGACTGTCCCTCCAGTCGTCCCTGAGAGAAGCGTAGGAAGTCCTGCTGGTCAGCCAAGTGTGTTAAACCATTTTTCCATTCACAAATTCTCAGACAGTGAAGTGTGCTGCTTCTGCCCCTGGTATGCGCACGTGTGTGTTTGCTGTGCACGTGTGTGTGTTAACGTGCACGGCTGTGTGATGTTCTGGAGTCGGCTGAGATGTGTCTGAGACCTCGGTCCGTCGCTCTCTGCAGCGGAGACGACTCGACTGTTTCTGTAAAGATTGATTATATGTTTTACTTCATTAGCTGCAGCCGTGAACAGAGACATTGAAAGCATCATTACTCTTCCTCCTCCGCGTCAGCGACCATCTTGACTGGAGGTCAAAGGTCGATGTGACGCCACAAAACATGTGACATTTAAGAAATAGGATTCAGTCTTTTAATTGTTCGGACACGTGTGAAGCAGTATGACTTTTTAAGTTTCTATTTATCTTCCTTTTTCTACCAAACAGCAGCTCAGTGTTTTTACACGGTTCAATCTTTCAATGTGCTTCTCCTGCTTTTTTCATTTGTTTGCACAGTGACGTCAGCCGCTCCGTCAAAATCTGCTTTTTGCATTGTTTGTTTTCTTCTTCATCTTTGACACGCATCCATCTTTCCATCTGACCTACATTACTGAACACAAGCTTCCTCTGTCTTTAATACACACACACACACACACACACACACACACACACACACACCTGAGGAGGACAGGTGGCTGTATCAACTTGACGTCCATTTTTTTACAACACACTCTACATTCATCTCTCTCTCTCGCTGCAGGTATAAGCTCCTTTTACCTTCTGTGCTACAGACGCTGCCAGGACCTCACACACACACACACACACACACACACACACACACACGCACGCACGCACACACACACACACACACGCACACACACACACACACGCACACACACACACACACACACACACACACAGCAGGTAGTGGCAGCATATCATAGCCTCTGGTCGTCTGGCAAACAGAGCTTCATGATGGAGTGATGACAGAAGAAGAAGAGATGCATATGGAGGGAGGGAGGAAGTAAGGAGGGATGAAACGGAATGGATGGAGGGAAAGAGTAAAGTGAAGAGGGGACCGTGGAGGTAAAGAATGAGAGATGGGATTAAAAGAGCGATCAAAGACTAATGAACCGAAGGCGGAGCGAGGGAGTCAAGGAGGGGGCGACGGAGGAGGAGAGGAAAAGGGCAGAAGAGTTATGGGGAGTGACGGAGGCAGAGAATGAAGGGGTGACTGGGAATGGGAGTGAGTGATAAGAGGGAGCGATGGAGGAGAATCAGGGACGGTGTGATGAGGGAGAAACAGATGGAAGGTGACGCGACGGAAGGGAAAGACGTAACCCGAGCGATAGAGGAAGAAATGAAAACACGATGTGGCGAGAGAAGTGAAATAAGGAGCAGATGGACGAGAGGATGATTCGGAGAGGGAGTGATAGAGGCAGAAAGGGAGGGATGATGATTTTGTGTACGGGTGGATGAGTGACAGAGGTGCAGATGATGAAATTGATGAAGGGGAAAAAGAAATGATTAAAGGGAAGTATGTGGTGATGGAGGAGAGACAGAGGCAGAAATGGAGGGAGGATGACGGGATAAGTAAATGAAGGGATTGAGGAGTGAAGGAGGTAGAGATGAAGGGATGGCAGGAAGATGGAGTGATAAAAGTAAAGAATTCATGAAAATGTTTTGAAAAAAGAGAATAAAGGATGGACGTCTCTCCTTTCGTCTTGCCTCTCGTCCTTTCCTCTTCCTCCTCATTTCATTTCCTTGGACCTATTCTATACTTTCTCATTCCATCTCTCTCTCTTCATTCCCTCTTGACTTTTCTTATCCTCCGTCTGAATCCAACTGTAACTGCCCTGCACGTTGCAGCAACATGTTCAGACCCTCCTGACTCCTCCTGGCTCCTCCTGACTCCTCCTGGCTCCTCCTGACTCCTCCTGACTCCTCCTGGCTCCTCCTGACTCCTCCTGACTCCTCCTGACTCCTCCTGACTCTTCCTGACTCCGCCTGGCTCCTCCTGACTCCTCCTGGCTCCTCCTGGCTCCTCCTGGCTCCTCCTGACTCCTCCTGGCTCCTCCTGGCTCCTCCTGACTCCTCCTGACTCCTCTGGCCTCCTCCAGACCATCTGCCTCCACTTCCCTCTGCGTCAAAACCAAAGAAATACGGCAAAGAGGCCTGTTGCTGCGAAGACATGGAAACTTAGAGGAGTTAACGATTTCCCTTCTGCCAAACTTTCTCTGTCTGTCTCCTGCTCTCTCAAACCTCAGTGTGTGTGTGTGTGTGTGTGTGTGTGTGTGTGTGTGTGTGTGTGTGTGTGTGTGTGTGTGTGTGTGTGTGTGTGTGTGTGTGTGTGTGTGTGGTTGGAATGTGGAGGCTTGTAAGTCACCTCTGATTTTCCACTCCTGCTGGGACACATCCCATTATCAGTTTTATATGAAACTAGGAAATTCCTCTGTGGTCAGTGTGTGTGTGTGTGTGTGTGTGTGTGTGTGTGTGTGTTTGTGTGTGTGTTTGTGTCAGGTGGGAGGTTATGTGTGTGTGTGTGTGTGTGTGTGTGCTCCTTAATGAGCAGCTTAACAGTGAAATAAAAACGGGGCATTTTCCTCTCCATGCTCCGCCTCCTTTACGCTGCAGTACGACCATAAAACTCCGAAAAAGCCACTCTGACATTTTTCGGTCCGAGCGAAGCGGCCACAGAGACACGATGAGAAAATCGAGTGGACGTTATTTGTTGGAAACGTTAGCGTTGGTTGACTTGTCGGTCAGTGTTCAGAATGCTGCATCAGTTTGTTAATTGTTGTTTCATTCATTACATGCACACACTGTGTTGTATCCCAAAAGTGAGGCCAAAACATCTGGATCACCCCCTGGTGGCTGGCTGCGGTATAGATCATAAACCTAGCCTCCTCCATGTTAGCAGATTGGACATGAACCCCCCCCAGATTTTTAAGGATCTGATTTGTTGAATAAATGAATCAAACGGTCAGAATGAGTCCGATGATTGTAAGAGACGAGTTCACTGCAGGAGAGACCAGAGACAAAGAGGAAAAGGGAAGACATGAGAATAGAATCCCAGTTTTTTCCTCAGCCGGAGGCCGTTTGACTTCCCAGACGACAGTGAACGGAAAATCAACAGAGGAATATTCCACAACGCTTTGTTTTCGACTTTGCTCTCTTGTGTCTCCGCTGCACCTTGATCTTTGCGACGAACGAGAGAAATGCGATCAGCAGGAGTGACTCACAAAGTCACATGGTTTTAATGGATCATTTAAAGGGCGAGCGGGCGATCGGGAGGAGAGACAGCGGCTGTTTTCAGGTTTTTAGATTCATCGACAAAGATGGTTAAAACGTTTTGTCCGTGTCCCCCAGAAGAAAACCTCTTGTTTAACGACACTTTTACTTTTAATCAACAATTTTTGGTTTGAACTGTGAAGATTTTTCGCTCTTTTCAGAAACTACAAACATAACTGATGAATCAAGAACATGTTGCTTTGGTTTTTAAAAAAATATTTGATTCAGATCTTTTAAATCGTGTATCACACGCTGATGATACAAATACTCTGCATGTCACGCTCACGTTAGACTCAATGACTTTCACCCTCAGGTCATCAGTGGAATTATTATCAATAATCAGACCTGATCAGTTTCACATCAGCAGAACTGACTCATGGGTAAAAGCTGCGTCGTAGATGAAGTCTCATCATGTTGTTTGGCATCAACCAATTAAAAAATGGGACAACTTTATTTTCCTATTCGGAAAACACACACACACACACACACACACACACACACACACACACACAGTTTTGACAGACATAATAACAACAGAAAAACAGGGTCATATTTTTTCCAGACCCGAGCAAAAGGACGACTCGGGGAAAAATCACCTCTGTGTGTGTGTGTGTGTGTGTGTGTGTGTGTGTGTGTGTGTGTGTGTGTGTGTGTGTGTCTCTGTGTGTGTGTCTGTGTGTGTGTGTGTATGTGTGTGTGTATGTGTGTGTGTGTGTGTGTGTGTGTGTGTGTTTCCGTTCTCTGCCACATGGTCTGAAATGTTGATGAATTGAAGGAACTTTCCTGCTTGTACGTTTTCTCTCTCTCTCTCCCCCCGTCTCCGTTTTGTCTCTCACCCTTCTATATCTCATTCTCTTCCCCTTCCTCTCTCTCCTCACCCCCTCTTCTTGTCGTTTCTCTCACACGTCTCTTTCTTTCTCTGTTTCCCCTTTGCCTCATATCTCGACCTCCTCTCTTCATCTCTCTCAACCCCCCCTTTATTTTCTCCTTCTGCCCCCCTCCTCTATCCCTCCGTCTTTCACTCCCTCTTTTCCTTCTCAGTTTTCCTTACAATTTCCTCTCCTCCCTTATTCTCTCTCTCTTCTTTCCCCTCTCTCACACTTATTAATGAGAGCAGCAACAATTCATTTAATAATGAATTACTAATCAGTAGTGTTGTTAATAATAATAATAATAATGATAATAGCAGTTGTGGTTTCCACCTATTGCTCTCTACCTTTCACACCCTCCCTCTATTTCACCTCCACTGTCTTTCTATTTTCATGTCATCAAGAAAATATGCATTGTGTACCTCCTCGTGTGTGTGTGTGTGTGTGTGTGTGTGTGTGTGTGTGTGTGTGTGTGTGTGTGGGAAGTGAGGATGAGGGTTCTGCTTCACACCCCCAGTGACCACTTCCTCCACCACATCCTGTTTGTTTCCTGTTGCGATAGTGACCGGGCTTCCTCAGAAACACACAAATTAAATGTTGTTTAGTACAAGTAGAAAGTAAAGTAGCAGTAACTGGTAAAGTACTTGAGTAAATGTACTGTAATACCTTCGGCTGAGACTTTCTAATCTTCTGGAATTTAAAATGTTTAAATCGTGTGCATTGTTTGTGTTGAGAAAAGTCACACTCACCCTCTCTCACGTTTTTTTTACAGGACGGCCTCGTGAGCCCACATTCAGGGACTCGGGACTCCCGCTGAAATCCACCTGAACACGTGCGGACCTGCAGGTAAGCTGCCCCCCCCCCCCCCCTTTGATACGACTCACAGGAGCGTCTCGATCAAACTGTGGAGCTGCTGATCCCAGTTCAGATGCTGTTGTTTGATTAAGTGGAAATACAGTCACTTCGGTGTCTAACCTGCAGCACACTGACTTCAAGGTTTTCTGTTGCTGTGGTGGGTAAACTGGTATTTTCAGTATTTTTCTCTGTGCTGGAGTTTCTGAAGGGATTTGGCTTCTTGTTGTCACAGGACGGGTTGTTGTATTTGTTGTGTTGTGTAGACCTGGTCACGCTGGCGTCCGCGGTACTGTAGTTTATCACGTGTTGGTTTTCACTGTCGTTTCTGGAGGACGGCTGCAGCCTCCAGGATGCTGTAAAGAGAATTCCTTGAATTGAAATAGTTACAACTGCAGGAGAGGACAGAATTTCAATGTGACCACAGCCACAAATGGAGCAAGAATACAGCTGTAAAACAGACACACAGACACACACACACACACACACACACACACACACACACACACACACACATTCCAGGGAACTAAATCACCATCAGTTGATCTGAGCAACTCTGATGATTCTGGTTTGACGCAGACATTGTGGTTTTGGGACAAAAAACGTTGTTAGAAAGCTGTAACTGAATAAAGTACGTGCCCGCCCACACACACACACACACACACACACACACAAACACACACACACACACACAATGAAACAAACGAGTGGTTCGAGCCAAAATATAAAAAGATATCATGAAAAACAAATTAGGGCAGCAGTAAATTTTGCATCTTCTCGTTGATGCATAATGTGGAGTTCTGGAGAAGTTTGAGGTTGTGATGATGTCCTAGTGCAGCATGATAACACACACACACACACACACGCGCACACACACACACGCACACACACACACACACACACACGCTGGCTTTCAGCAGCCTGCTGTGTGCCAAGGTTATGAAATAATTTGCCTGCTCTCGCCTTTCAACACAATTCTTGTTTGCTTCTTTGCCTCCATTCAAGCTGAGACACGACTCGCGGGAGATAAAAATAGAACCTTGCTGACCTCTTCTCCCCCCCTCTCTCTTTCTTCCTCACCCCCCCCCCCCCCATCTCCCTCTCTCCAGTCTGATATTGTTGCAGCTGTCTCGCTCCAGTTGGGTAACGCTCGTGCACTCACTCAGTTTGGGGGGGTGAGGCTTCGAGGATTTTTTACTCTCCCCGGTGGGAAATGTGGCTTTTATCAACGCAACCCACGCTCACAATGAGCTGCATATTCATAAACATGCGATCAAATGAAACAATAGACAGAATTATTTACCACTGAAATGCAGCGCGAGAGTTTGTTTTGTGCCCCTGAAAGTCGAATAAACACGAATGTCAAACAGTTTGAAGTGTTTCAAATTACAAATCACCACAGTGTTTGCTGAACAGCCGAATGATTCTGGGGTGAAGGCGAACGTGAGTTACTCTGCACGTTTCGTGATTGACAGCGACTTCTCCTCTGAGGCAACGGGAGAAAACATCATTGGGCAAAAATACAGTTTTCTTTTTGCGGCCCCGTGCAGGGCAGCGACGTAAAGTGGAAATACATGTTTGCATGCGGAGCGGAGCAGGAAATGCACGCAAAGCAAACAGGTGGCAAACAGCTGGGGTGGTAACTTCAAACTGGCTCAGAGCATTGAAAATATTAACTCATAAAAAGCAGCAGATTGCTGCGCATGAAGAACAAGCAGACGTCTGCTGTCGGTTAAGTTTCCAGAAAAAGTGACAGCGATGGAAACAACTGGGTAAAACTGCTGTGTGAGCTTTTTAAAGGACGACACCTTGATGCAACATGATGTAACTGATCAACTTCTGTTTTCTGTGGTAAAGATGAGGAGGGGAGTTTTCCTCCCGTGTGTTTGTGCTGAGTGTGTCAGTGATTTGGATCCTGAACCAGATGGTGGTGAAGTTTCGGAGTTTTTCAGGAGCTGTTACCAAACGTTTCAGGTCAGGACTTTAATTTTTGAAGTGTTCTTTGTTGAGGTGATAAACTTTGACCCTTAACTTCCCATTATCAGCCTGTTGTGACGATTCTTGACGTGAAGGAAACAATCTGTTATTTCACAAGTTCAAATGATCAGAACTGAAACTCTCCAGTTTCAAGTCCCGGGTTTTGATTTAAGTTCTGTTATTGCACCCTGGTGAAAACATGAATAAATGAACGTGCAGCTGAGGCAGGATCCTGGCAGGAGATCTTCATCTTCATCATCATTACCTCCGAGCCTGAACTCTAGAGATGTATACGGTTTCAGCATCAGCATGTAGTAATCATAATCTTATACCACTAATATCACTTTGGCTTTGTGGTTTGCACAACAGCAGAAAATGATGTTTTTGAATCTGCATTTCACTTTTTCCATGAGGTAACAAATCTGTAAACACAGCGTGTATTTATTCTACTTTTAACATATTTGTGGACATTTTTAGAGAGTGAGGGCATTCTGGGAGTTGACCCGGCCTGACGTTGGGCTCAGGGTAAAGGTTAAGGTTGGTTATGAATACAAATAACGGCCACACAGCTGCTGAACTCTTCGTATCTTCCTCTTTTCCTTCTCCATTTCCCATTCTGTGTGTGCTTTTATTTTGAAATCTGAGATTCTTGAAAAGTACTTATATTTTATACGAGTGTGTGTTTGCTCTCTGCTCTCACTCTCCTCGGTTACATTCAAACATCCATCACTGGCACGACTGTCACTGCTGTGTTGCCAAAGCAATAAAACGCATAACAATCTGGAACTGGTGTGTGTGTGAGTGAGTGTGTGTGTGTGTGTGAGTGTGTGTGTGTGTATTTCCCATCAGCCCTGGTCATCTTCGCCCAACCCTTTCCCAGAATCCACCGCTGACTCACTTGAAACAAATTACGAGTCAGCTGTTTGACTTAAAAACCGTATTGAGACAAAAGAGAACTACATCTGTAATTGTGTCAAAACAAACATGGCGTCCTGTCGCAGCTGGTCACACCTGTCGAGCTCACACCTGCACAACTGGAAAGACGACAATCTCAACTTTCTTGCTTTTGTGTGTTACGTTTGTGTAGCATGAAGAGAGGAAGAAGCAGTGATGCAAAGTTCCCTGAGGAAAAACCTCAATTACCACATTTTATTGGGGAAAATCCTCCCGAATATAAACGAGGTTTTCGAGGCTTCTCGTGACGACACCTGACGCAGGAAGCAGCTGGCAGCGACCCAGACAATCCCAGTTAGCGGTAGCCGCGCGTGGAAACCCCAGATTCCACCATGTAGACACACCCTGATGTGATGATACTGGATCACATGGTTTATATCGTGTCCGGTCAATTATGTTTTCTGATGTAACGCCTCAGAATCCAGCAGAAGCGTCTGTTTCGGTGGTTTGACATCGTTCGCTTGAGTTCACATGAATCTCAATGAGTAATTTCCTGCTGTGGATTATTACATCCCACAAAAAACAGATTATTGACTATGAGTCAACTGCTAATTGCTGGTTCGATGATCGTCCTGTTGACATGTTGAAGTGTCCTTGGGCAGAACCAACATAGAAAGTTTGTCTTTGAGTCCTCAAACACAAATGTGTCACTTCAGCATTGATCAGTTTGAGGCTGTTGAATCTCGATGAACAGATTTAACATGTGAATACTCAGACTCTGGAGGGAGTGTGGGGAAGCTTCTGGTAACTGGAGACGGAGGCTGAACACTTCACATGAAATACATCGTCTATCAGCTTTTTTAGTTTATCCCCTCGGCCTGGATACCCTCTGTCTTCTCTGGAAGATGTTGCCCCCAGAGTCTGACCCTTGGTTTCTGTGAATTCTCATATATACCTCACCTGGAATGATATGGTCCATATTGAATCTGTTTTAACGCCCACATGGTTCGGTGCAGCTTTACCCGCTGACCTTCGTTCATATGTCGACCATAAAGTCTCGAACCGGCTCACACACCGTCTCCAGAGATTCATCACATCAGCAGAGAAAACGTTCTGCTTTATAAACGTTGCTTTGATCTTTGACTCTTTAACAGAAGATTTCTTTGACGTTGTCGTCGGGGTGTGACAACTTCAGGCGTCAAAAAGCTCCTCATCGCCATGGAGACAAACTGCCGCTCACGCTTCAGCTTCCTGGGAAGCGGGGGAGCTTTGGTGTCATGCTGCGTCATCTCCCATCTCCAGTTTGGAAGTATTCTGCTTTTTAATTTAATAATGTAAAATGAAACTGGAAGCATTTTCGTTGTAGAGTCAGATTGTGGAGTATTTATAATCAGAGGAGCAGTTTTTCTGGTAGAGTCTGAATTTTTCATTATTTTCGGACACACAAGTTGAACTGATCACACGCGAGGAACTCTGCTTTCCTGCGTGAAGCTTTTATTTACCTCCTCTTCTGTGTGACTTGAATGCAGCGTCCTATAGTCACAGCCTCACTGCTGTGGGGACTCAAACTCCCAGAATGCCGAGGAGGTGACGGTGACGGCGTGAATGACAGAATCATGGGGGTGAGAGGAAAGAGCGTCATCCTTCCATCTGGTGTCAGGAGGTCATCACAAGACTCCACCCACACTGGAGCGTGTGTGTGTGTGTGTGTGTGTGTGTGTGTGTGTGTGTGTGTGTGTGTGTGTGTCACAGCATGTGTTTCCCATCTGGTTCCACCCAGTCCCTCAACACTGACTTCATTCTAACCTTCATTCTGTCCCTTCTTTCTTTATCATTCATCGTCTTATTGTTTTTCCTTTTTCTGTATCTCTCTCTCTCTCTTCTCTCTCTCCCTCTCTTGACTCTGGCTTCCTCCCTCCATCCTTCCATACCTCCTCCACTTTCCTCACGGTAACACAACACCTTGACCTCGTGCTCGTCCCAGTGTTTGTGTTCGACGCTCTGATGTCATTGCCCCGAACTTTCCCCGGCGAGATACCACATCCATGCCGTCATCCTCCCTCCATCTCTCCTTTCTCGTTTCTTTCCTGTCGTTCTGCATCCTGAATTCCTGAAGATAAGCATCAACATGTAATTTAATCTAATTATAAGTCTTAAAAATCCCATTTGTCTTAGGATAAAGGGAAATCTGCAAATGGAGCAGGGGGAGGTGAGATCATTTCATCTGTTTCACCATCGGTTTCTTTGTCGTGCTCCAGTTTTCACACGTTTTGTTTCCTTTTCTTCACATGCATGTAGCCTGTATCGTCCTGTGTTTCTTTAAAGATCCTCACACGTGTTGCCAGAGGATTTCTGACACAGTGAGAAAGAATTGGAAACAAGTGGAATGAGCTCACTCTGTTGGCAGAGGGCTTTCACTCGCCTGCAGGAAGAGAAAAAAACAACTCCACTCAGATTTGAAGTAAATTACTGCAGCAAATCACCGTCATTCGTGTTTTGTAAACTTCCCAACTTCCCCAAGGTGTCCGGCGAGAACATGAATCACCCTGAAGGTCCCCAGCACATCGTTCCAGTGTTTGACGGTCAATTTGCCGTGCGCCGCGTCGAGTGAGAAGGGGTTTCGTGCTAACACTTAATCAGGCGACGTTGAGGGACAGTAATTGTCGGAAATGATGGCGTCGGAGGGAAAGTGAGACCTTTCAGCGGCTCCAGCTCTGAACGTCTGTGTTCATAAAGGATGATTTGAGTTTCTATAAACGTATTTTCATAGTTTTTGGCCACAAAACCGAACATTTTCCTCACTAACCTACAGGAACTCTCTGCAGGCGGAACACAAACAAACTGAGGGGTCGAATGAATCAGACCCCAGATGGTCATATTTCTGTAAGACATACATTTTTGTCATACTATATATTGTATAGAGAAATTTACAATTAGTCAATGAGATGTTTGTTTGTCCGTGAGTCAACGATTCAGGTGACATCCAGCAGGTGGACACATTTTCACGGTTAAGGAGAAAGAGCGGCGTGTCGCGACCCTTCGGGCGTTCCACATCTTTACATCTTCCCTGGTCGGAAGTCGGAGGCGTACGAGCAGCACTTGAAGGCAGCATCAGTCTTCTCGTGTGCTCGCTCGGTGTCTGCTGTCTCCCTGAGCTCTATCATTCTTCCCATTCAGCTTCCTGCCCTATAAATATTTGAGCAGCCCCATTAGGGAGTGAGGTAATCTTCACACTCACGCTCACGCACACACTCACGGAGACTGCCATCGAGGCGTAGTACAGTGCCTAATAGTCTTGTCGGGGCCGTGGGCCCCGGAGCTAACGGGCTAATTAAGAGCGAAACAGGTTTAACAAGTTTAGACTGTTCATTAAGGCAGAAACCTGATTAATTAACGGTCGAGGGGGAGAGTTCGTTAACGAGTCGACTGATTAATTAAAACTAGAGACGACAGAAAAGTGTAACTTTAAATGGGAGGAAAGGTGAGGGATGATCACCGCCACGGAAAGGAGGGAGAGGACGAGAAGGTGAGGAGGAAAAAAGGGAGGGAACAGAAACCTGAGAGAGGGGATGGGATGGATGATGAACAGGAATTGAAAGAGTTGATAAACAGAAAGAAAAGAGAAGAAGAGATCACAGAAAAGAAAGTGAGAAAGGAGGAGAGATGGATTTAGAGAAGTGAGCAGAGAAGAAGAAGGAAGGAAAGAAATGAAAGAGAGAGAGAGAGAGAGAGAGGTCAAGACATTAAAACAAAGGAGGATTGTAGAGAGAAAGACAAAGGCTTGAAACACACACACACACACACACACACACACACACACACACAGTGTTGAATGACGGTTCTTTGTGTGACGATGTGGAGCCGAGTCATGTGATCGTTTCTCTCACTGAACATGTGACGTTGAGAAGAAACGGCTCAAAACAAAAGAAAAAAGGAGGAATGTTAATATTTTATGTCTCCCCTGAATATTTTTTATAGCGTTTCATGTTTTGTAAGTAGATGAGGTGAAGGTGACGTTTTTTTATAAATGGAGTCAGTGGTCCATGAGGAAAGGAGAGGAGGGAGACACAGGGGCAGAGAGGATCATGGGAGGAGTGCAGGCTGTGGAGGAGGAGCAGGTGCTGCTGACAGCGCCTTCATCTGTTCCTATGGCGTCCTCACCCCGAGTGTGTGTCCTCACAGATAGAGACCGAACTGTGGTAGAGAGCAGTGTGTGTGTGTGTGTGTGTGTGTGTGTGTGTGCGTGTGCGTGCGTGCGTGCGTGCGTGTGCGTGTGCGCGCGCGTCTGTTTTCACTTGTGTGTTTGTGTAATGAAACGTGAATGAAGAAGTTATTGATGAATAAATTGGTTGTTTTCATTTTGTATTGTGACCATTGATCATAGAAGAAATCAATACATTTCCAATTCACTGTCATTGATGCTCAGCTGGTTACCATGGCGTCTGTGGAGATCAACAACATGAAGCTGCTGTTGATCATTTGCAACCAAGTTTCTGAAACGAGCTGCTTTCAGTTCTGCACAGAAGTCTGGACGTGTTCCTGACGTGTTCCTCACGTGTTCCTGACGTGTTCTGCAGGTTCTGTATGTGAGAACAAATGTCTGAGTCAGTGTCTCTGGACATTTTCTGGATCTTTTCCTGTGAAATGTCAGAGTGAGTCCGTGTGAGAAAACAGCAGGAAAACATCTGGAAACTTCCCGGTGAGCGAGCGGACGTGGCGTTTAGGTTTCGAACACGTGACGGACGTGACACTGGAGCTGCTTCTCATGTTGTAGTCGAGATTGTTGGTTGTGAAGCTTTGTCGCCTCGAAATTGTGCAACTTAACCTGATGAGGACACGTTGATAAGCAATCGTTTAATTTCTGCTAAAACATCTGATCTTGCTGCACAACGTCCACTGGAAGTGATGACGCTGTTTAAACTCTCACCTCACGTAGAGAAAGATTTCAGTCAGATTCTCATTCACATAAACGGTGGCCGCGTTTCCTTCTATGCATTTTGTGCACATTTCAAACCATTGCATTAGAAAAAAGTTCTCTACTGAAGGTTTATTTGCTCTGACGACATAAATGTGTTTTACATGTCGCAACAATAAAGAGGCTGAATTTAAACAGAGGAGGAAATTACAGGAGCGAGATGCAAATCAGCAGCAACTACTGCTGCAGGAAATGGAACAGGAACATTTTGTGTGTGTGCAGGTGAAGTGTACGAGTTACAGTCTCACACACACACACACACACACACACACACACACACACACACACAGAGAGAGAGAGAGAGAGAGAGAGAACACACACCTCCTACCTACCTGCTGCTCTTCGGATGTGAGGGGACAGAGATTAGCTCCGTGTGGCGTGGGTGGACAGTCAGTGTGTGTGTGTGTGCGTGTGTGTGTGTGACGGGTGTTGGGGACAGTAGTCATTGAACCACCCGCCTCCATTGTGTCGAGAATAAACTACACACACACACACTGTGTATTTTCCTGCTTGTAAATGAGGAGCCAGGAGACAAGATGTTGGAATCATGTAAGTGTTCCAGTCTGAGGAGTTTTTCTTCCGAGCTGCTCCGTCGTTCATTGAAAATCTTTCATGAATCTTTTTCCACTTTTCTTTTTCATGTCGTCCGTATTTACTCAATAATGACTTTGTACACAACGTTTGAATCTCTCCTACATTACATTAAATCATTTCGAGACAATGTGACGACACGTTGCCTAAAGAAATCCCGCTCTACCTCCTGAGCCGAACGCCTCTTTAACATTTCTGTGCGTCAGCCGTTTGAACTCGTCCGTGCAGAGTTCTTCTCGTGCTGATATCTCAATGGAAAACATTTCATTATGAACTCGGCGCTCGTCTTGAAAACGCAGGGTTGAATGAAAAAGGTTGAATGAAAAGAAGGTGACGGAGGTGATTGAGGCTGCTGGTGCCAAACTCTTCCTCTGAGAGCTTTAACAGGATGACACACACTGGTTCCACAGTTGATACATGTTTTATTACCCTCTGTAATGGGCGCCCCCCGGTGCCCGGCGGCAGAAACGCTGGTTATGCTGCTGTTCTCTGTCGACCCTCCTGACATAAATACTGGTAACACAGGCCTTAATTGGATCCTGTTTGGTTTGTGATGTCTGTAAGTGAAAGTTTTGGTAATTACCCGCCCTACATGTTCTTGAGTTATCTTATCGCTGCTGCTGCGAGTCTCAAATTGCACATTTCTGATGCAACTCTGTGAAAAAATGTCCTCCAGGAAAACTTGGGTCTGGAGAGGAAAACTAACTCAGCATTATAGTGCAGCTAATACCTGCCTGCAGGGGTTTTATTAACGATGGAGAGAGGAGAAGAAAGGAGGCGAGAGGAGAAGAGAGGAGGAGAGGAGAAGAGTGGAGTTGAGAGGAGAATAAAGGAAAGGGAGGCGTGCACAGAGGAAAGGAGATGAGAGCACAGGAGAGGGGAGGAGAGGATAAGGAAAGGAGATTCAATGAGGAGAGGAAATGAGAGAAGAGAAGAGGAAGGGAAGGAAGATGAGAGACAAAAAGTCGATTCAAAAGAAGGTTTCGGAAACGGGAAAACATGAATGAAAAAGAGGGAAAGGAAAAGGAGGCGCACAGACGAGTAAAGGAGACAACAAGAGGAGAAAAGAGTGAAAAAGGAGGCAAGAGAACAAAGGAGACGAGGCAACAAGGACAGCAGGAGAAACAAGGGGAGGCATGCTGGGAAGAGGGATGCAGATAAAAGAAAACAGCTTATGTAAGTGTGAGCATGATGCCTGTAAACACACACACACACACACACACACACACACACACACACACACACACACACACACACACACACACACACGTATATACCAGGAATAGTCTTGTGCCCTGAATTTGACTCAAACTTTCACCGAGCGGCTGTGGGCTGGAAGCTCCCACTCGAGTGCATCTTTCATTCAAACACTCAGAATCTGTAAAAACACAAACACCACTGTGCACAATGCTAAATCAGGATGAATGCATGAAGAAGGTCCTATAATGGCCGCCAGTGTGCAGAGGTTTTGCAGTTTGCGTCACGAACGTCTCTGCGGCCGCAGCCAGAGGCATCGAGGCTAAATTTATATCAGCCAGGAAAGAGAAGAGACTGTTGTGGTCGCGACTTCGGGTCAGAACAGGATCTCTAAGGGAACAATGAAGAGTCTGATGAAGTTCTATTTGTTAATGTGACTCTGACACACTGCCCCAGTGTCTGCTGGAGGTCTGCAGGAACCTGGACCCACAACAGGTCTGAGACACAAAACCAGACTCTTTTGGACAGACTGATATTTAGGTTCAGACTAAAGTGAGAAGTCTGAAGGTCTGAACAAAACAAGATGCATTACAGGTACACAGTGTTTTGCTCAAGGGCACTTCATCTCTAAACCTATAACAGGAGAACAAATTAAAATAACCCAGGGGTGTTTGCCAGCCAGTAAAACATCCCAGAGGAGAGGATCACTCCCTGAAGAATTTAATTACAACGTGTTCTGAAAAAATAAAAGTCACATCAGCTCAGAGACCCCAAACTTCTGCGTTTGTCTGAAAGCAGCTGGATGAAAACACACATGTTGGATGATGGTGCATCACAGGAGAACTTCTGCAGAACAGAAAACCTTCCGCAAAACAAACCCCTCTCCTCCTTCCTCTGTCCATCGTGCTTCCTGGTGTATTTTGCAAACTGTTGTGGAAAATGTAATGAAGCCCCCCCCCCCCCACATGCACACACGCACACACACACACACACACACACAGACACACACAGGGCTAACTCAGTAATAGTTTCAAGGCTGGCTCAACGGCCTGTGGAAAATATGACCGCCTTCTCTTTTCCACTGGCAATTTACACCAACAGGACGCCTGTTTTTCCCCTCCTTACCTCCTCACCCCCTCCCCTCTGTTTCTTTTACTCCATCTCTCCCTCTCTCTCTCTCTCTCTCCCTCTCCCTCTCCCTCTCCCTCTCTCCATCTTTTCCTCTGTCTCTTTTTGCTTTCTGTGTTAAATGGAAACATGTTGCTCAAACAGCCACAGCTGCAGAAGAACGGCTGTTTTGGAAAAGAAAACTCTGTAGGTACAGTGTGTGTACCGTGTGTGTACAGTGTGTGTACTGTGTGTGTACAGTGTGTGTACTGTGTGTGTACAGTGTGTGTACTGTATGTAAGAGTGTATTGTATGTAAGAGTGTGTGCCAAGAGACACGACATTGAACATGGAATTCTTTTAAAGTCTGAATTGGCACTGGGACACATCACGTTTCCCATGTTAACTGCTGTCTGTGTGTGTGTGTGTGCGTGAGCGTGCGTGTGCGTGCACTGGAACAAACAGATGAAAGAAGAAACATGAATGAAAGAGTCGACTGAATCAGAACTTTGTCCATTTAGCAACTTTTCCGGATCTTTTATCACATGATCGTTCTCATCACATGAAGTTTGCAGGTGTCTGATTTTATTTTTTATTTTTATTTGCACTCTTAAATAAAAAAAAACCTCTTTAATAAAAAAGAGTCTCCTGAAGAACAGACCTGCAACTATATATATAAATAATATACAATAATAGAACAAGAGGAAAATCAGAAGACAGAGATCATGTGTTTTCATATTTAATCAAGAAAATAATCAGCGGATGAATAAAGAGTGAAAATATTCATTAGCTGCATCTTCACTCTGGAAGATGGATTAATTCAACAGCTGCTCAATGAACTGTTGTTTAACTTGTTGCTGCTGACTTTGACTGAAAAGTTATGATTTCAACAGCGACTGGTATTTCTGTCCCAACAGCTGATTCATTCCCACAGAGTTCGACCTTTCAGTAGTTTTCCTCTTTGTGTTTGACAGAATCACTCTTCTTACACTGATTCATCTGTTTTGACTACCTCTGCTCCGTCACTGAAACTCAACACTTCCCCTCAGACGTGTCACAATTAAAGTTTTCCTGGAGAAACAAGGGAGTAAATCCCCGATGAGCTGGTGTGAGCAGATGCAGGAAGTGTCGACTCTGCATTAACAGCACGAAGCGTAACGAGAGAACCACAAACATCACAGACTCACTCAAGTCGCTGCAGTTAGAGGTCGTGGTTTGTGCACTTGCTGTGTTTTATATGTGGGGATTTCACATTTTTCATTTAATTCTCACCGAAAGAAAAGAGGAATTAATTATTTGTGACGCTCGAGTTTTGTGTGTCGTATAAAGTTGTAACTACACACAAACAAACACACACACATGGAATTGAACCCAGTCATCTCTCTGTGGTTTCGCTCAGTTGTATTGTCTTCATTATGAAAAACACGCTGGTGGGTCCGAGAGGTAAAAACATCCACAAACAAATAGACTTTCATCTGTGATATTTATTCTGCACAGTAAAACTCTTTTCTTTCTCAGAGCAGCCGAAGTGTAAAAGTCATATTTCCTTCTTTATCAGATTTTCGTTGTTTTTTCTGGAGCTTTTATTGACCAATTAAACTGAGTCCCGCCCTCGATTGTAACCCAAACTTTCTTTTCTTTCGAACCGTAGTTGTTGGTTGGGTTTGTTGCAGTGGTTTTCAGTCAGTCAGCAGTTTTCCTCCTTTTCTCTTTTCTTTGGAAACCACACCTTGTGTTCTTGGCTACAGACACAGATTACCTATGGAAGCCTGCAGGGGACAGTATTTGCATCTGTGCGTGACAGAAGTGAAACTTGAGGCTGTGGGAAGGAAAAATCACGGCGCTATTATTTTTCAACAAATCATTTTCAATTTCCTTTTTGTTTTGTCAACTTTGAAAAAGTTTTTTTCACAAGTTGCCTGAAGTTTGGATTCGTTTGGCTTCGGCTCATTATGATAATCGTCCTGTTTACAGTTGAATTTGTGCAGTTTGACTTGTTTCTCGACTTTTACCTTCTTCAACTTTGTCGGCAGCTCGTCTGGGAATTCTACCACTCAAACTTAATCTGGAGATTATTGAACTTTTTTCCGAGAATACAGTTTGTGAACGATCCCAAAGTTTGATCCCGTCTCCGTCACAGAGCGGCGTTAAGTTTGAGTTTTTCATGTTGTGTAACCGTGGATTTTATAACAGCAATTCAACAGCAGCAGCAGCAGAACTGTAACCTTGGCACACCAACAACTTCCTCCTCCCACACACACACACACACACACACACACACAGACACACACACACACACACACACACACTCTCACTCGTCCTGTCTCAGCAAAGCCGCCTGTGCTGCCACCTCCCACACACATACCCTATCGAGGGCACACACACACACACACACACACAGACACACACACAGACACACACACACACAGCAGACAGCTTGTAGACAGTGATTTACAGCAGGTAGGAAGTCAATTACTGCTACTGGATATTTCTGTAAGAGTGTGTGTATGTATGTGTGTGTGTCTGTGTGTGTGTGTGTGTGTGTGTGTGTGTGCAGTTCACATGAAGTACTTTTGATTCATCTCTGTGGCTCTTGGATTTCATTTCACTGGTTTCTGGAGAGCCTCTTCTCTCCGTCTCCTTCACACTCGCTCTCTCTCAGGTCTGCGGTGATGCGTCGGCTCAACACGCGATTGACAGCTCGAAATTAAAACAAAACACGGCAGCTTCGGCGTGAACAGCGGGCGAGTTAAGTCCTGCGACGGCAGAGCGACGATGCTTCTACACTGACTCTGAGACGAGACGGGAAATAATGAGTTTTATGTGATGATAATGTTATTTCATCGATGTTCCTGTTTCTTTTTCAGATAAAACAACAGTTCATGTATTATTAATGGGCTGTTTCTCCTGCTTTGTTATATTATGTTTAATTCCTCATTTAAAAAGGACTCTGTGCTTTTTCTCCTAACTTGAGAAACGTCCGTCTCGGAGGTAATCGTCCAGATGGTCCTTGTGTCTTTCTCGAGCTGAGAGGCAGATGTTTGAACCCACGAGAGCAGAAATAGACCAGAATTCAGTGCAGCTCGGGCAAAAGACAGAGTGGGTTATGGGAGCGTCTCACTGAATTTCAACTGAGCTCCACCTACACATGTGACCCACAGGTGACGGCAGCCGGCTACTTTCATTCTTCGGTGGTTGTCGAAAAATCTTTGTGGGATATGTAGGAAGCCCGGAGCAGGAATAGAAGTGGAGGAGCAGAGAGGGTTTTATTTACCTGCTGTGTAAACGCTGTTAGAGTGTAAATAAAAACTGGTTTGGACGGAGTCGCACCGACGCAGGGTCACACCTGACACTGAACCACTGGGATTCCCTGGAGAACCTTTATTTTTACAGGTAGAACCACATGTGCTGCTCCTCTGTAAAAACCAGGGTTGTAAAGTTGCCCCCGTGTCTTGCTGGGAGTTTCCTGGTTAAAACCACAACCTCCTGCTGTTGCATTCGCTTGAGCTCCGGTGCCTTGCTCAAGGGCAGAGTAGCTGTACAGCGCCGCTGTTTCTAATTTCCACACAAACATACTTCACACATGATTTTTTAATCTTTCGTACACAAAGATGCGTTAAACTCGTACCTGGCCTGAAGTAAGAAAGCAGCAACTGCTGAGCAAGTGCATTTTTATTTATTAAACCTGTGGCGGCCGCTGAGATTGGCCTCGAGTTTTATTTGGCCTGGCACAGGGACGCTCTTAAAGTGTTTTAAGTTGAACTCTGCTGCAGTTGGGGCCTCTTCACACACACACACACACACACACACACACACACACACACAGTCAAACACTGCAACACACAAGGGATGATTTGGTTTGAGCGACAAAATCAACAGAAACTGATCAAACAAAGACCCTCCCCTCCCCACTCTCTCTCTCTCTCTCTCTCTCTCTCTCTCTCTCTCTCTCTCTCTCTGAATAAAGTGGTTAATCACTGAATGGAAACCATTAGTAACATGTTTAAATAATTTACACTCTGACCACCCAAAGAAGCAGAACACTTCGCCTACCACTCAGAAATATGAACCCCACCTTTCTGTGTGTGTGTGGGTGTGTGTGTGTGTGTGTGTGTGTGTGTGTGTGTGTGTGTGTGTGTGTGTGTGTGTGTGTGTGTGTGTGTGTGTGTGTGTGAGAGTAATGAAGATGGTGGTAAAACCTGATCCTATCTGTGTGGACGCTGTAATTAACATGTGTTTAGAATGTTTAAACAACACCTTGACACACCTTTACCATAATAAATCCTCAATATTTCCTCGATAACACTCCTCCACATTGCTCATTCTCTCCTTTAGGGTACACTCACTTCCTCATATGTGTTGTTATTTCCTTTACTTTTTTAGTTCTTTCTTTCCTTTGTCATCTTTTGTTTTCTCGTGTTCTCATGTTCTCGTTTCCTGTTGTGGTCTGTATCCTAGAAAATATCATCTCACCCAAACACAGTTGTTCTGTGTTCTGCTCGTGGTTTTATTCATAAGTAGAAAATGCTGCATTTGTTAAAGAGAAACACGACAAACACGAAACACACACACACACACACACACACACACACACACAAAGATATGTTCCCTCTGTTTTTGTGTCGCAGGAATTCCAACCATTCCCGTTGGTATGTGGCACCCCGGCATGGCAATTTAAGAATAACTAGCAACCACACACACACACACACACACACACACACACACACACACACACACACACACACACACACACACACACACACACACTGTCGTACCAGAATCCAGCTCTGCCCTCGTCTGGGTCTTTCACTGAAAGCAAATGAGAGGCTTATCCAGTGCATATCTGAACAAGACACTGTAGGAGAGAGGGATTATTGTCGTGTGTGTGTTAAATGAATGCATCACAATCCTGTTGTGGAACACACACACTCACACACAGACACACACACACACACACACATGCTAATAATAAGAGAACAGGGGATTTGCACAAATATTGATCTATTATCTCATCGTTTGGCAACATTATTCCCAAACGTCATCCCAGTGAAGCTGGATGAAATGAAGAGGGAGAGAGAGATCGACCGCCCTCAGGATTCAACAGCCTCCTACACACTTCATACAGCACCACACACACACACACACACACACACACACACACACACACACACACACTCTCTCTCACACACTCTCTCTCACACACTCTCTCTCACACACTCTCTCTCACAGCCTTCTGAGTGCATCATTAATGCCCACACAGTTTTCATACCTCCAGGGTCTGGGTACATGTGTACTGGTACATACCTGTGTAAATGTTCTCGGAGATTAAACGGTATCATCACTGTTGAACATCTGTAAACATCTGGGACACTGAGACACTGAGACACTGAGACACTGTATGAATGTGTCTCAGGACAGGTGCAGAACGGCCGCCACAGTAAACCACACAAAACGGATCCTAGAACAAGTCTATGACCATCGCACTGAATTCTTAATTATAATATATATATATATAATCTTTGGGCTATTTTTTAATTAGTTTGAATTCCTGTAGGTTTTGCATCAATGTCACCGATCTGCGTCTCAGTAAACCCACGAATGTGAATCCGGTGCCTCCTCGGGTTGTTTTTAATGCAATCCCAACTTGTGTAATGTCGTCTTCTTGTGATTAGATAACTGCAGACACATGATAGTGACACACACGCAACAAAAAATAAACTGATCTCTGCTCCTGTACGTTAAGTAACTCAGGTTATTTAAAACGTCCTCATACGTCCCTCTGTGCGAGTATTCAAGCGTTTGTGTGCTTCACTATATTTACCTCTGAGCGCAGCCTCTGAACGCTGCTTGTTTTGACCTACCTACAACTTGGGTGTCTCGTCATGCCCTCTGCCGGCCCCCTCCCATACACACTCGCTTCCTACGCTCGCACACACTCGCACACAGAAACATCGCCGGTAGCTACGTCTCACCTACGCACAGAAACTGGGGCAGGTTGTGTCGGTGCACGAATGAATACAAATTTATGTAAGCCATTCACTGCACGCTCCCACTCACTTTGCAGACTGCGACCATTCATCACTTTCATTACAAAACCAGTCACTTTACATGAGGTTACTCTGGAGTTTAACCTGTAATTATCTGCTCTAAGGTCCAACTCGTTGCTGGGTTGTGATTCGGGAGCTCAGATAGTCGTACTGATGTGAGCGATGACAGAACTGGCAACAAGCTGGTTCATCCATTACTGGAATAAGAGGTTTGAGGACTTTAGCATCAACAAATCAGGAGGAATGACAAGAGGTTGAAGTTTGATATGTGAGTTTAACTTTCAGTCTTTACAACTTGTGCAAACCTACACAAACCTTAATATAACCCCCCCCCTTAGGCCCAAACACTGAATGAATATTCAAACTGGATTTTTCACTCTGTCTCTGAATATATATACTTTGCCTTCATTATGAGGACAGTGTAGAATGGGGCCAGGTCAGAACGGGAACCTGCGACTGCTGCCGGAGGACTTGCGGCCCAGCACAGTCTTTACGTCTCTGTGGTAGTAGATCGTCCCGATTGGTGATTTCAGGTTTGGAGCAGGTGAGTAACGGCAGCAGAACCAATCACAGACATCGAGTCCCTCCAGTTGATCCAATCTGGAATCGGAGCACGAAAGTGTAGATAACGGTGAATTTGGATTAAAGGATGTTTTGATTATCAGAATCAGCACATTAGGTTTCTTCCTGTTACTTGTTTTATAAATCCCAGCGTGACCAAACTGTTGATGTTGCCTCGATGATTATCCTGAGTCAGAGGATAGACGTGTAAAGTTCGTCAGGTGAAATGTTCTTGGGGTTTTATGTTCCGCCTGTAACTTCACTTTTCTTCCTCTGGGACGATGTGAAACCTGGCATTATGCAAAGCTGAAGTAAAAACACTCGACTGAGAATCATGAAGCTGTCAGGTGATTAAAAGTAGATGTTGACATTAATCTAACTTGGATTCACTCTCAACTCATCCTGGCCTCATTTTTACCCCAAACGCTGATGCTAATCTTCGTCCTGGCTACCGCACCACTGCTTGTTCTGCTGCCTCATGAGGACACATAAGCCGTGACTCTGTGATACTGAGGAATCCAATTATGTTATTGAATCACGTCTGTGTTTGGAGGCTGCCTTGACTTTGTTTTAGCAGCTACTTCACCTCCAGGTCCTCACCGCAGGTTGTCTTTATGTAGTTATGTCAGCTGACCCTCCGAACAACCAATCAGCATCATGCTGAGTTTGATTCCAGAACTGGAAACCCATTGTTTCTAACAAACTCCTCTGGGTTTCATACCACATTCTTGCACTCTCGACACCATGGAAAATATAGAAATGTGACCCAGGTCTGAGATAATCATTGTGGTCTGTGTTTGTGAGTGTGTACAGTATGTGCATGTGTGTGTGAGTGTGTGTGTGTGTGTGTGTGTGTGTGGGTGGGAGGTACATGAAAAAAAACACACAAGCCCAAAGTAAGTGTTCCTGCTGCTAAGAATACAGCATGTTTTCCTCAACCGCTATTTATAGATCGCACGTTGGGCCCCTAGACACACACGTCACTGAGCCCTGCTTACCAGCACTGAGGCTACATTGTGTGTGTGTGTGTGTGTGTGTGTGTGTGTGTGTGTGTGTGTGTGTGTGTGTGTGTGTGTGTGTGTCGCAATCAGAATGCCAGGGAGGTTGTTTAAACCCCGAGATGAGGAAATACAAAAGTAAAACTGCAACTTCAGCAGGTGTGTGTGTGTGTGTGCGTGTGTGAATGCGCTTTTGCTTTCAGGTGTTGGTGTGGTAAAGAAACGTTAAACAATGGAAACACACATATACACTGCATCTGCTACATGTTCACAGTGCAGTTGAAATGCTTTGAACTATTGTGTGTGTGTGTGGTGCTGCATGAAGTGTGTGTGTGTGTGTGACGGAGTGCAAACCAAGTTATATAGAGCTGTGACACCCAGAGAGGAAGGAAAGGTGCTTGCAGTGATGACTGCACTTCGACTTGGCCTTTTTGGACGCCTACACACATTATGACACTCACACGTCACTTCCACAGAACTATTTATAAGCCTTTGTGTCTTTTTAGGAACAGCGTGGGTTTGCTTTGCATTGGTGACTCACTGAGTGGAGGAAGGAGGGGGGGACGGAGAGAGGCAGGAGGAATAGATGGAAAAGGCAAAAAGCGCAGATGGATTCCAGTGTGAAGGAACTAACTGAGCAATCAAAGACATTTACATTCACACAACTTCTCGGTGTGTTGTCGTGTGAGGTGGTGTGCTCCAATATATCATGTTATTGTAAATGACTTCAAAATAAAAAGAGATCTTTTACTGTGCCATCTCCTGATTATTTTCTGAACGGGTGATTTTTTTGACAACAAAACTAAGTATCTCTCTCTTGTGTTTCTGCAGGTCTCTGAAAAGTGAATGAAGCAGCAGAAAGACTATCGACAAGCACCTTTACCTAAAGAAAGGTTAGTGTTTATACTTTGATGATGTTGTGTTTCATTTACACTCTTCCACTGCAAAACTCCTCAAATGTGTCTTTCTATCTTCTCCAGATCACTCAAGGATCCTTCAGCGCACAACATTAGCCGGTTCACAAAATGGCCAAAAGAGAGAAATATTTCTGATGCCACCAAAGCTCCATTTTTATGTCAATGGATGGGTCCTTTCTGTTTCTGTGAACTTGCCGGCACCCCTCACAGGTTAAGCTATCATGTCTGGTAGATTGGGGAACTGGTAACCCTCCAGAACCTGCCCTCCCAACTCCCCCACCATCCCCTCTCTTCTCCCTCTTCTCACCCATAGAAGAGCTTCATGAAAAATGGAGGCACGTGAATCAGCTGCCGTTGGGCACAAATCCTCAAATAGGGAAGCAGTGAAGGAGAAGGTGCCTCTGCAAAGAAAGTGGGTGTCCGAGCCCTCTGCAACAACCAAACGAAGCACTTTTGCTGACCCAGAGGCAAAACACCGTGAGAGTTTGCCGTGTGGTGCCACCGGGGGATCAGCACCTCAGCAGAAGTACGCAATCACAGGTAATTCTGGAAAGCTGCTATCTGGACCCTCTGCAGTTGGAGCTATAGGAGGCCCACCATCTCAAGACTCCCAAGGACCCTTTGCTCAGGGGTTCCCAAGGGGATACTCCTACCAGTTGGGCCAGCCATACCCTCAGCACCCCCAAACTGAGCGCTTCCTCTCAGGAGCCAAACCTCAACCTGGCCTAGAGCCACATGCCTGGCCATTTGCCGGCCAGTTGCCCTCAGATGACTTATACCCTGTGGGACATCCGGGACATACTCACCCTCATGGGGCTGGGAGGTTTCCCCGACAGAAATCTCCCAGTCTACCCAGCTCCTTTGGACAGTATTCTCAGTCAGGCACTGAACCTGGAGAGGAGGGGTACAGCAAAAAAGAGCAAAAGCCGAAAAAGCCTGGTAAGTACATATGTCACTACTGTGGTCGAGCTTGCGCCAAGCCCAGCGTCCTAAAGAAACACATCCGCTCACATACTGGAGAAAGGCCATATCCATGTGTACCCTGTGGCTTTTCCTTCAAAACAAAGAGCAACCTTTACAAGCATCGCAAGTCCCATGCTCACGCCATCAAGGCTGGACTCGTACCATTTTCAGAGCTCGCTGTGGCCCGCAGTGGGGACATGGACCAGGCTTCGCCAGTGGGTGAGACAGAGGTCCACTCAGATGGAGAGCAGAGTACCGACACTGACGAGGAATGTGTGGAGGGCTCCACCATGCTGATGGACAAGGACAGCCCCATCCCTCAGATCTCCTTTGAGGCTGACAAGACTACAGGTAATTTCAACAACACAAATTAGGAAAAAATCAATAAAGCCACATTTCTAGCAAGTATCACTCACTTGAGTGAAATCAATGTTCAGTCAATTTTTTTTTGATGCATCAGTACTGCTCAATATGGACCTTTCTTTGCATTACTGAATACTCTGTGACTGCAGCTTAACTCATTCTTTACCTTGTATTTTTTACTTTATTCTCTATCATGCTCCACTCTTACTCTCACTGCATAGGTGGTGTGGAACCAGCATATGCAGACTCGGCTGAAGAGCTGCCTGTGGGATCTATTAAAGTGCCTATCCTCATTGTCCCCAAGTCTGGGGGAGTCCCTTCCACAGGCATGGAGTGCCCACCTTTTCAGGACATCAAGGGGTCACATCACATGTTGGCATCACAGGTTGGCGGAAGAGCGCATTCTCTGGACGACTCCCCCACCATCAAACAACGTTTGGCCCTGAGGCTGACTGAGAAAAAAGGCCAGGACACTGAGTGTGCCATGTCCCAGTCCCTTAACCTCCTCAGTCCTCACAGCAAAGGCAGCACAGACTCTGGCTACTTTTCCCGCTCTGAGAGTGCAGAGCAGCAGATAAGCCCTCCAAATTCTAATGTCAAGACGTACGAAGAGATTATGTTTGGTCGGACTTGGTACTACCGACCCAACTCCAGATCCAGACAGTCTATCACAGTAGGCATGGCAGGGGCAGACCCAGCTAGCCTGGCTAGTTTAAAACAATCTGGTGCTATTCTGGAGATGGGGAAGATAGCTGAGGATCATATCTGTTTCAGAGGGGATGTAGGGATCTCTGGAGATCCCAAGCAGTATCCAACAGGACCCTGTCAAAGCAGCACAGGCCTATTGGAGCCTCCATCCGATTCTGGGCCCCTAATAAGGAGTAACTCTATGCCAACTTCTTCCCCGCCTAACCTCAGTGTCCCACCAGGTATTCGGGGCAGCCACTCCTTTGATGAGATGATGTCATCAGATGATGTGTTTTACCCTCAAGGGCTTCGCAGACTCAGAAGACAGGCTGCTTTTGAACATTCAGCTGCTGAAGCCCATGTAGGAGAGGCTGAGGGCTATGGACACATGCCCAAGAATTTAGCTTCATCTCTAGGTATTAAGATTGGTGAGCGCAGCCCAGGAGTCCCAGAGCACATTGCCTATAGCCCATATGGTACTAAAGTTAGCATGTCAGAAATAGCCACAAGAAAAAGGAGGAAAGAGACAAGTGTTGGCGATGAGGAGGACAGCCCTGGACATTGTGACAGTAGCTGTAGTGGTTCAGTGGAGATGATAGGGGACTATGAGTTTAAGCAAAGTAGTTTTGATGGGTCGAGAGCCACTCCACTAGGGAAGGGCTCTCTCAGTGCTCACAGCCAATCGGATAGCTTTGATACCTGTGCCAGCATGTGCTCTGAGGACATTGCATTGTTTACTGACTCTGAGTGCAGGAAGGCAGCTGGGAATGTCATATCAGTCATCCAACACACCAACTCCCTCAGCCGGCCAAATTCCTTTGAGAAGTCGGAGTCCTTTGAGCATCCAGGATATCAGACTTCAGAGAAAGGTCCACCGAGCCAGTACTCTGAGCAGTCGGACACAGAGATTTTTGAAGATGCTCTCAGTCCTGAATCTGCCCTACTGGCAGAGAGCATGGAGCAGCAGCTGCAAAGTGACAGTGACCTGGCCTCCCTTTCATCATCATCAGCTGCAGCCTCCCCTGGTCAGCCTTATCACATCCCACACAAACTAGTCCGACAACCCAACATCCAAGTTCCTGAGATCAGGGTGACAGAGGAGCCAGACAAACCTGAGAAAGACACAGAAGCTCCAATAACCAAGGAGCCAGATAAGCAGCCCCAACATGTTGAGGAGTTTCAGCTGCCACAGAGGAGTGACACGCTCTCCCAGATGCCCTCAGAAAAGCTCCCACCCAAGAAGAAGCGGCTGCGTCTGACGGACATGGAGCACTCATCTGGGGAATCGAGCTTTGAGTCAACTTGCACCAGCCTTTCTCGCAGCCCCAGTCAGGAGAGCAACCTATCCCACTCCTCTTCCTTCTCCATGTCCTTTGACAGAGATGAAGGCCTCAAGTCTGTCTCACCCATCAAACAGGTAACTTGTTATGTGTATAGTATTTGAACTGCCTTACCAGCAGTTTTAGTACAGTTTATTTCTGGCAAACTTTCCTTGCACTGGTCCCACCATGGTTGTGGTTCATTATGATTACTTTTATGTACTTGTAAAGACTCGATGATTCCATCACTATGTTGTTATATGGCACTTGTAAAAGACAAATAGGCCAAAGAAAATGGGAGGAATTCTTAATTTTTTTCTTTGCAATTTTGTGAACCAGGATGAATCGTTGGCCTGCAGTGGCGGAGCTAAGCAGTCTGAGTTCCTGACAGTACCCGGCAGTGGTCATTCCAGCCACCACCAGCAGAGAGAGATGAGGAGGTCTTCATCAGAGCAGGCACCATGCACACTGCCCACGGAGTTGCCTGAAATGCGTAGCAAGTCCTTTGACTATGGAAGCTTGTCGTCCTCCAGACAGGGAGAACTTTACTCCAGTGCCTCTGCAATGAAGGAACGACGACGTGGATATCTTGTCCGACAGGTAGCATAAAAACGTTTCATGCTGTATGGATTATTGTTCTTAAATATGAGCATAAAGGACAAGGTGGAGTCTGGCCTCTATACTCTAATTTCTTAGCAACTCCACCTCTTGCATCCATACTTCCTATATAATAATAATATTAATAATAATATCAATGTGACATCCTGACCGCACGTTCTTTGTCTTACACACTTAGTATCATAACATTTTATTTCACAACTGACATACTACTTTTTACACCCACATTTGACAGGCGTCACTGAGTGTTTATCCAGAGTCAGTCGCTCATGAGCCAGGGGGCACAGAGATGTCAATCAAGCAGGAGAGTTTGGAACATGGGGCTTGGTCTGGACCAACAGGATCCCCCCACAGCAGCACTGATGTAGCCAACAGGACCAAGAGAGTTGGCAGTAGCACTGGTGGTAAGGTTTCATATCTCATTATCTATTGTATCTGATTATTTAAAAAACTAAAATCTAATTTTCCCATTAATATGTTTTATTTACATGTATAGGATCTCATCAACACCACCAGCATCTCCTCCATCAGAGTATCAGTGAGGACAGTCTACAGGATGAACCACTGTATGGCAGGTAAGAAAGTCTGGGTTTTCCTATGCAATTCTAAATTACTAATTGCCTGTTGAGCTGTGGAAGAATTAACAAAATTCAACAACCATTTCAACAATTCCCTGGACTATATAATCTCCTGGTTCAATTAGTACAATGTTGTTAGCTACATTTAGTATAATACTAAGAATATTCCACCTTTTCTTCCTTAAAGGTCCCAACAGCACCGTCTTCATGCCCAGGGCTCGTCATCTGAAGGAGAACATCCAGGTCATGAGGTCATGAACAAAGAAATGATGCAGCAGTATCAGAGTGGCCCCCCCTTCCTCTCTTTCCAGCAACCAGGTCTCTACTGGACTCAGGAGGCCGGACAGATGCCCAGACAGCAGCCGGCCCAGCAGCAACTCCAAAAACTCCACCTCAGATCACCAGGCAGCCTCGCTGGACACCCACAACACAAACACGCACCACTCCACTCCCAGCAGCAAATCCATGATCAACAGTCACATGATGGAAAATCCGAAAATGACAGCTCTCAAATGTACCCTGCCTCTTTCTCATCCCGAAACTCTCCTCTGTCCCAGCAACAGCAAAACCTTGGCTTGCTCTCCTCTAAGTTCTCTCTGCCCAGCACCACCACCACCTCCATGCTTCTGCAGCAGATCCAACCTGTTTTTGCAACCCAGAACTTGGGATCACAGGCCTCGCTGCCTGGTATGCTGGTTCCTGTACGGATCCAAACCCATGTGCCATCATTTGGTAGTGTTATGTACACAAGTGTTAGTCAGCTGGTAGCTACCAGTCCAGGCGGTGCTGACAACTGCAGCATGTCTCCCCCGGTTGGTGTTGCGAGCACCGGCAAACCACCAGGAGGAATTGGAGGAGGTTTCAACCTGTCACACTTCATGGGAAAGACGGAAGGCTCAGCGCTGCGCTACCCTCCCTGGAAGATTCCAGATTCTCTGCCGGAGCAACGGCTAAACACAGGGATACCACTGTCACTAACATCAGGCACCATTTCAACCACAGACGCCTCGGGGTCAGGCATTGGCGGCAGCAAGCGCATGCTCTCCCCTACCAGCTCTCTGGAGCTCTTCATTGAGACTAAGCAGCAGAAAAGAGTGAAGGAGGAGAGGATGTATGGACAGATTGTAAAGGAGATGAGCGCTGTGGAGCTAAGTGGAACTGAAAACAGCACTACCGATAAAGGGCAGACCGGAGGTCGCCGAGCCCATCTGAAGAGTGATGGCTCCATGGATGACTCTGAAAGGATGTCTTCTTCCCCACCGAGCGACTACCCTTTTGCCACAAAGATTGCCATTCCCGTCCGTTCCTCTGCCCCCCACCTCCCTGATGTACCCCGAGCCGAGAGCTTCACCCCTCCTCTCCAGATTGTCACAGACCGATCAGGTGGCCGTGACTCCCCAGAGGAACTTGATGTGGATGATTCAGCTCCAGAGCCCAACTCTAGCCCACAGTCTATGGGCTCCTCAAATGATGCAGAAGATAGTGACAACACAAAGCCATGTGCATCCAGTAAAACACCTGTCAGCGTGCTGGTTCAGCTCGCTTCTAACCAAAGTGCAGGATTATCTGGAACAGCGGGCCAGACGCTGCTACTCACGGACATGGCTGATGTGCAGCAGTATTTCCAGTTCCCTAGTCTGCGCACTATGAGCAGAGTTAGCTGGTGTTTCCTGAAATACACCAAACCCAACAGCACCCAGGCTGCTTTGCGAGGGTCTGTCTACAGTTCATGGTGTGTGAACTCGTACAATCCCAATCCTCTAAATCTCAGCACCAAGGCTGCACTGGCCCTGCTGAGGTCCAAACAGAGGAGGAACACAGATTTGGTTTACACAACATCAGCCATGTCTCCACCCAGCTCTGGAAAGCTGGTGTCGTCTGTGGCCTGGAAGCTGAGGTTTGATCAGGTAAATAGAAATTTAGAGAAAACAACACAGAGACACACAAGTGAGAAAGAATCTTTACCTTTCTACTCCTCTCCCTCCTTTTTCTTTTCCCTCTCCCGTCTCTGCAGTTGAAACCAGAGCTGATGCCTGTTGATGTCTGTAACTTCGGGAGGAAGATGAAGGGAGTGGTGTCGTGGGACCGTTCGAAGGAGGAGCAGGTGGAGAAGGAGGTCTCAGCCAAACAGTCCGCCACCGAACCCTCCCGGATCAAGATCTTCGAAGGAGGGTACGTTCAATTTCAGACACTTTTATTTGAGTTCAAATGCTAAATCGCGGTTATCCAGGTCAAAGACTGTCCCCGTTAATTCCAAACAAATGGAAGTTATTTTCCCCCCCCGGTCCCTTTGCTTGTTGGTTTGTAAGCAAGATCACACAAAAACTACCGGATCAAATACCATGAACCTGGAGGTGGAAGGTTGTGGTGTGGGTCAGAGAAGAACCCTGGACATTTTCTCAGAAAATCATTCATGGATCTTGATGAAAAATACTAACGCATGTTTAGGAAACTAATATCTATGAGTGTGGATTGAATTTATAGGACTATTGGTCCTTGATGGAGGTTAAAGTGACATTCTAGTTTTAATAGTTTTCTCTCGTATGGTGTCAGCACCAGGTCTTAAAAGGAGCTTCAGTGACATCTGGTGCACGGAAAAAGACTTTTTTTAACTGGTCAGATTTTGACAGTGATTGAAATCTGACATTGTTACGATTACAAGGTGAAACTGAGAAAGCCAGATATCTGATTCTAAACTTTACAGGTACTTTACTGAGTCAATCAATCAGCTCCATGATGAAAGTAATATCTGAATCAGACAACCAGTTCAGCATCGAGAGAAGTTTTTACTCCTCCTTATTTTTTGGTAGCTTCAGTTTCATCTTTTATTGAAAGATTTTCATCTAGAACTCATCGCTGCAGATTAACGAGATGCTTCACGAGGGAGAATTAAGAATTTAACATTAAAACAAGAGGAAAACATTTAAACAGTGATAGGCAGAGAAATCCAGTTCATAACAAGGACAGAAATAAATCACAATGAAATCAACTTGACGCTAGATCAGAACCTGAGCTACCTGAACTTAAAGGTACGGTATGTAGAATGTTGTGACATCTAGTGGTGAAATTGCATGTTGCAGCTGAACACCCCTCACCTCACCCTCTCCTTCCAAACATGATAGTTTGACGATGTTTAGTTTGTCCAGTCTGGACTAATGTAAAAAACATGGTGGCCTCCGTAGAGAGGGTCCCCTCCATGTAAATATAAAGGGTCTTTTCTGGGATAAAGAAAACTACAATTCATACAATTTAGATGAAACGAATTAGTGAAAACATCATGAGGATTATTCTACATTAAATTTCTGCCAATAGATCCTTTCACCTAAATCTTTCACACTGGACCTTTAAAGCTGCTGCTCCGACTCCGACTCACAACATACACAACTTTTCAGTCCCTTTCTTAATCCGAACAGCCAGACAAAATAAAAACGAACGTCCGTGACCTGCATACGAAGTTTTACGACATCTGTTTTAATGACGATTAATCAGAATGTGCCAAGAGTCTGAGGCTGGTAGACCCATTGCAGGCTGACGACTTGAGCTTCGCTGTAATTGGACGTTTATTCTTCTCTCAATTTATAGACATGTGTGAAGTGGATCTGTCCCTCATTAGTTGCATTTAAAAGCTTGTTCACACTGTTTCTCTAATGTTTAAAGAGGGACGGAGGCGTTGGACTTGGTTTTTATTTTATGTACCTCTTTTTTTTTTTTTAGAGTGACATCAGCATTATTAAAGTTTCGGTCCATAACTTCAATTTAACCTTTAACTTGCTTTATGACTGATGAGTCTGAGGATCATCTCATTATTATTTATATTAGTATATAGTTGATTTACTGTGGTGCAGGACAAAAAGACTTCTTTATACGGTTAGATCATTCAATATTATTCTTTATTTCTCAGATTGTGGTGATTTGATTATTGGAATATTTTGTCTCTGTCCTCTTGTTAGCTCCTCCTCGACTCCGTCATTGGACTGTGCATCAAGCATTCATACTAATAATCATAACATCAGAGCATGAAACGTTTCAGGGCAACCTGAATATTAACTGTGATTTGATTAAAGTCACACATATTTTGTCCTTAAATGTTCATTATATGGTCAAATAAAATAAAATAAAATAAAAGCTATGAGGGAGTAAAATCTACAAACCTCCATAGTGAGAGATTCCTCCTGCATCGTAATGTTTTATAGTCTTACAGTTGAGCCAGTGAGAGCAAGGCTACTGAATGGAACAGACGGTGCACACACACACACACACACACAGGGCGTTATTAAATGCAGCAGACAGTGAAGTAATTCACTTTTGTCCCCGAAGGACATTTTAGAAGCAATAAGTGGATAAAAGCATACAAACAGGAAAACACACACTTACATAAACATGATGCACATCAGTAATAAACACACACACACACACACACACACACACACTAAAGCTCATTAAAAAACACACAGCAGGATTGAAACCTCTTCAGATGACAGAAATCCATAAAGTACAAGTATTGGCAGAGAAACCAAATCCATTACCGGCCTTGAAAGTATCGGTAAGCGAATCTGCTTCATGATTTTACCGTGTGCTGTGAACAAAACGGAATAAAACAAAATGATCATCATCATAATTCATTTTCATAACTGGTCGCAGCTGTGTAAACGTCTCGACTGGTTCAGAGGCATTTCCCACTCGGCTGCGCAGCTGAAACACAAGTTTCCCCTCGCTGGTGCAGACGGCTCGTTTGATGTACCTGATATTCCACCTCCTATAACACACGAGGCCCGACCTCGCCATTACAGACACTCTCCTCCAGCCGCTGCAGACAGGACAGGAAACGACACAATTCACCAGCCGTTTTCACCATTTCACCACAAAGGAAATATCCCTTTTTTTTCTATGCGTTTAAAAAGAAAAGTGAAGCTTCTGTGGCGGAGAACAGAGAAGATGAAGCAGGATCTGACCGGTGGTAACTTCGCTCCACGACAGACAGACTCGTTCAGACGCAGTTTCACTTCAAGCTTCATTTGGGAAAGAAAATCATGTCTGATGGTGAATTTTAGTTTTTAAAGTCCTGTAAAATAAAAAGTGGGAATGGAAGGAAGACTTTCTTTCTTATTTTAGACAAGAAGGATAAACACAGAGTAGAAATAAAGAAAACTAAAGACAGTTATTCAGAGTTATTCAGCAATAAGTAGAATTAATAGATTTATTTTTATATAAGATGCACACATAGGATTTGAACTTCTGTGTGTTCACCGGAGATTCAGGGAGATTTATATACAATAAATACCTGCATCTAATTTGAATTGGTTATTTGAATTGTTACCATGAGCTCCGAGATGTAATTTCTAAAAATATTCTTGTAATAAAACTGTTTCATTTCCTTTACAGACTTTTTCCTCTCAGACTCTCAGTAGGAAACGTTTTAATCTGTTTCTCTCTCTTCCCTCGTTCATCTCATCCTGCATCCGACGACGTGTCTGAACTTCAGCAGCGTCACATCGCATTTTAAAGACGCACAACTTTCATCTCAGGGCGTTTCCTGTCGTATCCTCTCTGCTCCTCTCCTCCTTTAGCGTTCTCTTGCTGCTAGTTAACTCTGAGTTAGATATTTCTCACGGCGTTTCTCTCTGACGCTCGCTGCAGTCGAGCAGAGAGAAAACCAGCTTTCAGTTTTATTAAAGCAGAACCTCTGCGTCAGCAAGTATCTGAGTCCCAGAGCATGACTGTGAATCTGTACCAGCTGCAGGGCGGCTGACCTCTGACCTCTGACCCTGACCTCTGACCTCTCTGCGGAGAGAGAGAGAGATGAGGATCTATAGCTTCTCTCTCTCTCTTTCTCCATCAGCAACCTGAGCTGATGATGATGATGCTTGTCTATTTTCTGTGTTGGTGCTTCTGCTGAGGATGTGTTGTGTTTTATTCACCTTTAGGGAGAGAATAAAATCTGGTGAAATGAAATGACTCCCAACTGCTGGAGCGGAGCTGCCGACTGTATTAGACTCAGACAATTAAATCTGTTTCCAGTCGTCAATAATAATGAAGGGAAACGAATAATAAAGATAAAGAAACAGAACTCGGTTAATTTTAGTTCGGTCTGTTTCTTTCTTTCAAAGTTTTTTTTATCGAATTTCACAATTTACACACACAAACCTAAAAGAACACCCCTCAACATACATCCCATCCCTCCTGCCGTCACTCACACACATATCCAGAGTATATACACACTAACAAACCATTGTAATTCAGTTTGGTCTGTTTCTAATCTTTATTTCTTTAAATTAAAACATTAGAAATTTGCGTTAAAGTGGACATATTTACTTTTTGTGACTAAACTCAAGGACAATGGACGGTGTAAATTCTAAAATGTGTTATTAGAATTCCTGGAATCAAACCCGAAATTTAACAGATTCTTTCTTGCACCATGTTTCATCCTTTCACCAAATTCTGTGTAAACCCGTGTGGTAGTTTTTGTGCAATTCTGCTGACAATCAAACAGACATTTAAAAAACTTAGTGTCCTCTGTTCTTTCTTCCAGCTACAAATCCAACGAGGACTATGTTTACGTTCGTGGTCGCGGCCGAGGGAAGTACATCTGCGAGGAATGTGGTATCCGCTGCAAGAAGCCGAGCATGTTGAAGAAACACATCCGAACGCACACCGACGTCCGGCCGTACGTCTGCAAGTTCTGCAACTTCGCCTTCAAGACGAAAGGTAGGGCTGCAGTCCCCGGCCCATGCCCAGTACCGTGTCTCAACATGAGTTTTACATTCCCCTCAGGAAATTAAAATGATCCATCATCGCATAAATTTGCCCTGAAACGTTCTTTTGAACAAGACTAATCAGGTTCTTGAGGAATAGCATCTTTACGAAGCTATTTTTAGTAGAAAAAACTCATTATCGAGGTTTTAATTGAAGAATAAAATCCAGAAATATAAAAGTAAGTGAATAAAACATGCAGAGAGCTCGTGGTGGTCGGACCGGAGGCTGACGATGCCGACGCGCTGATATCTGATCGTTATTAAAAAGCCGTTATCTGACGAGCAGCGACTTTTCAGAAGTTCAGACCAGGTTGAGTCATTAAATCACATCATGAAGAAATTATATGTGATTTGTTTTTTTCAAAAGTTCCATCTCACCCTCTGTCGTCTCTCCAGTAAGAGTCGTCACTCAAGAGTCATTAAAGTGTGTGTGTGTGTGTGTGTGTGTGTGTGTGTGTGTGTTGTAGGAAACCTGACGAAGCACATGAAGTCAAAGGCTCATATGAAAAAGTGTCTGGAGTTGGGAGTCTCAATGTCGTCGGTTGAGGACACAGAGGTGGACGATGGAGGTAAATAAAACACACACACACACACACACACACACACACACACACATACACACACACACACACACACACTCCGGGATCTGCAGCCTCCAGGCTCAGTGCGGTCGTACGGGGACAGGAAGTGAAATGGAAAGCAGAGCTCATCCTGACAACTCTTGTGTCAAACGCTCGACACATAAGAAGCTTTAAAAAAATCAATCAATCAAAGCATCACTCTCTCTCATTATTCAGCATTAAAATATTTCCATGATCTCCAAGGAACAATTTGTGAAGCCACAATTTTATTTTCCATCAAGAGACGAGAGGAATATTCATCGCTCATCGCCTCAGACGCAGCGGGAGGCTCGCGGACTCCAGGATCCCATTAATCAGCTGATATGGAAATAATCTGAGAATGATTGCTGGGGAAGATGTTGTGGGCTGAGAGGGATGAACGGGATTTCCCATGAAATATTCACAAATAATAAATTCATACAAACTCGACTACCGAACAGACTCTGAAGACAAATGAAGTCGTTTGGCTTCTTTCCAGATTTCATTTGGTGCGAAGCTCCTGAGGCGTGAACAGTTGTCAGTGGCGGCTGGAGGAGAAATAGAAAATAAAATCAAAAGTAAATAAGTTTGAAAAGAACCGTGAAGCTTTGAGTTCCCAGATGAATCCTCGGGTCTGGATCAGTTTGTTCCTTTGACTCTTTCTGTTCGGAGGCAACAAACAAACAAATGGTTTTTTTTTGTTGTTCCTCAGTTTTCAGACGAGCAGCTTTATTTTATTTCAGAATAAAGTGACGCTGTTCTTCTGCCAACACAAACGTTTGGCTGCAGCTTTATTGTCTTTTACTTTTTATTGTTTGGAGCTGGAGAGAAAATGTGGTTTTATTTCACGTCTAAACTTCTTTTTCTTTCTCGCTCATGTTTTCTCTTATTTTTCATTTTCCCTTCCTTCTCTTCTCCTTTTGGCTGTCTCCTATTTCTTTTCCTTCATTCATCACATTCCCTCTTCCTCTCTTTTTTCTGTTTCTGTTTATTTTATCTTTCTTTTCTCCCTGCCTTTCTTTCCTCCTCTCTGCCACTTCAAATTCCTCAACATTCTTTTCCCCCTCGTCTTTTTGCTCATCCATCACTTTTTATTTCCCTCCTCTTCCCTTTGTCTCCTCCTCCTCCTCTTCCTCCTCCTCTCTTTCCCTCCTTGTCCTCTCGTAGATGGCGGAGACGAAGGTCAGAGGTCAGAGAAGATTTCCAGAGGGGCGATGGCGGACCACCAGTTCTCGGATGCTGATGACTCAGACGGCGGCGAGGAGGATGGCGATGAGGTGGACGATGAAGACGACGAAGAGGACGACTACGACGGCGACTCCACTCCAAAGACTCGTTCACGCTCCACCAGCCCGCAGCCGTACAGCCTCCCCGCCCTGTCCGTCACAGCCGTGGCCGCCTCCCACCCATCTCCTCATCTGTCTCATCACACGTCCGACCTCCTGGGAAACACCAACAAGCCGCCGCTGTTCGGCTACTTCACCACCGTGCCGAGCATCCAGATCACATCACAGGCTCCGCCCAGTGACCCGGCAGCGAGGGAGTTTGGTCACGAGTACCAGCGCGGCCTGCAGAGGACGCTGGGGAGTAGGCTGCTGGTTCCACCCTCCTCCTCGATGGATGAAGACTTGTCCTTCCCCTCCCCTGACCTCTCCTCCCCCTCCTCCCGCCTGTCCTCACCCGGGCTGGACCACTCCGGCTGCCCGTCCCCCATTTCCCCGTCCTCCTCGCCCTCAGCCCGCCGGTACCTCTCCCCACGTCGCGACCTCTCGCCCCGTGCCAGACACCTCTCACCCCGGCGGGACGTCTCCCCTCTGCGACACATCTCCCCCAAGAGAGACCTGGGGGCGGCGGGTGGATACCGTAGAGACCTGTCCCCCAGGAGGGGACACCTCTCGCTGCTCTCCCCTCTGTCTCGACCCACGTCCCCGGCAGGAAGAGACTTTAAGCGTGACCTTTCACCACGTGGCCGCCACAGGGGGGTGCTCCGGCCTCTGTCCCCTCGCAGAGGACTCCACCAACACCTTCACCCGCAAAGGTGAGGACGACCTGACCGACTGAATAAATACTGTTAATCTGCACCAAAGACCTCTCCTCTGTACTTTGAACCCCTTCAATCTGTTTTGTTGTTTTTATTTAAAATGGCGGCTGCAGTATTTCTGTAAATATCTATGATTCTATTTAATTCCTGTAAAGTTTAGCAGATGATCAAACAGACTCGTTGTGTCTTTGAGCAGCCAGCAGAGCGGAGCGAGGAGTCTGAGGACGTTGGGTCAGGGAGACTTCGTTTCTCTGGGACGTCGCAGAACCAGCGCAGAAATGGAGACGGTAAGAATCAGTTCACTCGTTTGATTTTCTTTCTTTCCATTTCTATCATCTTTCTCTTCTCTGTTCTTGTTATTCATCCCTTTATTTTATTTTACCATAATTGATGTGTATTTTTTTTCTTTAGAAAAGAACGACAGAGAATTAAATATCAAAATATCAAATGTTCTTCGTTAATGTTCAGTTCTTAGCTGTGATCCTCTAAACTTTGTGACATTAAGTAGTAGCGCCGATGCAGAAAATTTAAAAATGATGACGGAAAGAAAGAAACCGACGGACAAAGTGGGGAGAAGAAAAGCGTTTGGCAGACGGAGCAGAAACATTCAGGGAGGATGAGGGAATAAAGAACGAGTCAGAGCGAGATAGAGCGTCAGAGCGAAGGGATGATTGAAGATGGGGCTGCTGGGTTCTGGTGGTAATGGGATCTTGGCCGGCGGTGGTGTGGTTAATAACGCGGCTGTTTTTCTTCTTAAGAGCTCCACTTCAAACTCTGGCTCCTGCTGCTGCTCCCGACTTTAAACAACTGATTATCGTCTGCTCTTCAAATAATAAATTCATGTTTTAAAAACCTTTTCTCTGACTCAAAAAGTTCGACTGAGGCTTCGTTCTTTTTGTTTATTTTTCTCCCGACACCTTCGACCACACATTTCTGCTTTTGTTCATCGAGACTCATTTTTATGATATTTTTTATCACAAAGCCAAAAATACCGTTTTTTTATCAAAACAAGTTTGTGTAATTATTGTTTGAATGTCAACGTCAGATTTAAAAAGTCAATCTGAGTTTTCGTCAAAGTTTTTTTGTGGAAGAATTAACTTATTATTAAATCAAATGTGCTTCATCGGTTTATTTCTCCTCTTGTGTTTCCAGGAACATCGTCCAGACTCGCCATCGCCAGGGGAACAGCGCCAGGCCAGTAACCATGGCAACCAGTCCAGCCCACCTCACCAAGTCCTGTTCAGTCACCTCCCTCTTCATTCTCAACTCCAGGTTATTTCATTCACATCTTATTTATATTGTGTGTGTGTGTGTGTGTGTGTGTGTGTGTGTGTGTGTGTGTGTGTGTGAGTGATTCTTTTTAGTTTCAATCATGTAACTTTTTAATTTTGATTCCAGGTGCGTTCGCCCTACCCGATGATCCCCATCGGTGGGATCCAGATGGTACACTCCGTCCACACGTCCGTCACCACCCCTCTCGCTCAGCAGGGTGCACCGCGCCTGATGCTGCAGATGAGCACCTCAGAGGACTCCACCACCAGCGAGGCTGCTCCCCCACATTTCACCTCCTTTGTCGAGAAGGAAGGAGGAGAGTGGGTAAGAGAGGCGTCGTCACCTCACCCGTCCTCGCAAGAGAGGGGCGGCGGGGGAGTGAGGCAGGAGCAGGAGGAGGGCATCCGGACATGCACCAACGCCATCGCGTCACTCTGTATCGACTCCGAGGAGCCTGCGGAGAGAGGACTGAAGGTGGATGAAGGTAAAGATAGAGGGAGGGCTCCTCCCTCTTCCTCCTCCCCTTCTGCGTCGTCCCCCGACTCTCAGCATCAGCAGCGCCGCTCGCCCTCCGTCTCCATGTCGCCGCCGTCTCCTCACCACTCGCCATCTCCTCCTGGGATTCAGCACTTTAGCGGCCTGGAGCTCAGGCCTCCCCACCCCTCAGTCCCTTCCTCCCCTCACTCCTCCACCTCCTCTCCTCACCCTCACAGCCCTGCGGCCGACGCCCTCCAGCCTTCGGCGGCGTCCAAACCTCCGAGGCTGGAGCGAGATGGAGAGGTCGAAAGCACAAAGAGGAGCAAAGACGTGTCGTAGACCTGCAGAGGAAGAAGGAGAGGAGGAGGAGCTGTGGATTTCTTTTTTTGTTTTTGGATAATAGGAAGGGATGAAGTGCAACAGAGAGAGAAAATGACCTTTACACACTTTACACACACATTTGTTCTAATTCAACACACACACACACACACACACTCTCTCTCTCTCTCTCAGATACATACAAAGAACATGGATGAACTTCTGCAGCATGCTGTTCACATGTCTGTTCTAACCGGGGCCTGCTATCTGACACTTTCTTATTTAAAGAGGATTTGCAAACGGTTACACATGTACGGAAACAACATGAGCTCTACGAGATAAAAAATAAAAGATAAGAAAGGAGTCGGGTTAAAAAAACGGTACGTCAGAAACAAAAGATTGGACGGCTACGTGTGTGCCTTTTCTTTCAACCTTTTTTTTTTTTTGCTTATATTCTGATAAGCAAACGAAGCAGGAAGGTAAATGTAAATACAATAATATCAGCTTTGTAATAATGCAAACTCCTCCCTCCACCTCCTCCCTCCTCCTCCTCCTCTGTCCCTCTCTCCCTCTCTTTTTGGACACCTTAAAAAGTCTGGACAAGCGATGTGAAGTTATGGATATTACTATTACGTACGGTTGCACTAAAACATATTTTTATATGAGTGAAATTTTAAAAAAATGGCTTTTTTTGTGTACAGCGGCAATTCTATATAATACTATTTATTATTGTTACCATGTTTCATAAATTGTAAATTTTTTCTTAAATGTCGTGGATGCCTTTTTCTATGTAAAGCATGGGTTTTTTGCTATCGCTGAAATTAGGGCGAGGATATATATATATACACTGTAATATGGCTTTATATGTTAGACCTATTTATATACGTCTAAGTGAGCACCCTCTGCTTGGAGGTATATACACATAGAAGTAAGATGAATATTTACCCAGCATATGAATACATACAACATATAGAATCTATCTCTCCCTGCACTTATCATATAGAATGACATTCACATTAAGGTTATGTATTTATGAGCTTGTACATTTTCTCTGCTGCTCTCTTCTCGTCCCTGGTTGTGATTTCTTTTTGTTTTTTAGTTTTTTTTCGTGGTATTATTTCTTCTGTTTCTTTTTTATTTGCGAGGCACAGACTCAGCATTAAGTGAACGAACATGCCTTCTTGCACCGTGGCATTCTGCTCTCCTCCTCCTCCTTTTATTCCTCTTCTCACTCCCTCTAACCCTCCTGCCTCGACACCAGCCGCTGAACGGCTCCAATCTCCGTCACGGGACTTTTGCTTGAATGAAAACAGTTTCTTTAAAAGGGGGAAACATTCCAGTATCCAGTCGAACCCCACGTTTCTTTTTCTCATCGTGTCCGAACACTTCGTTTCTGGAGACAAACACGTTCAGTAAACTCTCTGACAAATGCACCTTATATTTCTAAACACGAGCTGATCTTTTTTATTTTGCAGCAAACTTTCATTGAAAATGAAAGTGAATTGTTCTGAACCCTGAACAATTCATTTCACAGTCATTTGGGTCTTTCTGCGTTTTCCCTCCTCCGCTCCTTCATTTCATTTTGTAGCTAAGCAATATTTCTCCAGAGCTCTGCTCACCAGCAGGGAGTGTATTTGTTGCAAGGCAACACCAGTTGTACTTAACAACCATCCTAGAACCAGGAGAAGAAGGGAGCGATGAGGAGGAGGAGGGGATGTGGTGATTCTCTCTTCACAGTCCTGGTGGAGTCGGGCAGGTGCAATGTGAGTGTGTATCTCTGTATTCTGTATCGGTGTGTACTCGACCAGTATATCCTCTTATTCTTACCACTTTTTTCTATTTGGATCCTCCCTCTGTTATATACACTTATCATGACGGCAACGATGTCTTTAAAAAAAAGTCTGTTTCTCTCTTTCAAGAATATCAAAGCACAAGTCATTGTATAGAAATGACGACAATACAATACAAAAAAAGGACAAAAAAAAGGTAAATGTGCATATAAAAGGGTAACTTTTGTGATGGTGTTCCGTGGAATTAATACAAATATCATGTATGACCCCAGTCGACAAGGAATCGCAGTAGAAGTGGAAAAAATGGATTGTTGTTTTCAAATAAATATAAATACAGTAATTTATCTGTCTGTGCTTATTTCTTCTCTGAAAAACAAGATGGTGGCGCACGGACGCAGCGGCTCTCGGCTCTGGTCTCATTTGATTATATTCTTCAGTGACGATAAAGCTTTGATTTCATATTTCATTTTAGCAATATCAGGATTTGACCTTTAAAACAGCACTAATCAATGTGGTAACCCTTTAATTTACAGGCCGTTAATATGTGTTAATCAATATGAAGAAATTACAAAACCTTAATTGATCCCCTGAAGAAGAAATTCAATTTGAAATTAAGTAAGAAATGAAAAAGATTCCAAATATAAATATTACATTTAATACAATAAAGACATCAGTAGTTTTCTGTATATTTCTGATCGCTGGAGGTTCATCGATACGTTAAATACGTTCACGCATCAAAAGGAATCCTCTTAGCTTTGATCTTTCATATCATGTCCTCGGAAATTATTGCGTTAACTCGGTTTTTTTCTTCCTATCAAAAGAAAATAAAACTTAATAAATAAATGCAAATCAAATACCAGTATTACCTTTACTGACAGTATGAGTTATTATTAGAAAATACTTGTAGTTTGTAGTATTTGAAGTAGATTTTTATACTACAATAAAACCTGTGCTGAAGACTTCATTTCTCCCTTGTTTCTTGTGGGTGTGGTTTTCATATAAACCATATCTGTTTTCCGCTCCATGTTTTTACATTTATCAGTTTTTTGTGTGAAATAAAGCGAAGCTGCAGTAATGATGGAGTCAGACGTGTTCTCATCACAGTGTTTGAACGAGGTCAGCTGATCAGTCTTCAGCACATATGACTCTGACTGTATGAGCGTCTTTATTCTGCCTCCTCCCTCCCTCTCATTTCTAATTTTAATGTACTCCCTGTCATTAGCCATGTCCCACATATGTCTACCTGTCGACTTCTTCTTCTGTTTTTTTTCTTTCTTTTTTGACACAACTGGGTTGGTGTCATCTTACATTTACTCTGTCAGTCTGTCCTCCAGTCGGTGAGTCCCGTGGCCTTTTGCTAGACGGTGATCAAGCGAGTTATTTTTGGTGCTGATTAGTCTTCGGAGGAATCGCTTTCATCACTGGTGTGTGAGGTGTGAGTGTAGTTTTCATGGTTCAGCGATGCGAGCATATGGAAATCTCCCCTGAGACGAGTGTGTGTGTGTGTGTGTGTGTGTGTGTGTGTGTGTGTGTGTGTGTGTGTCACTGCCTTTGAGCCTGTTTTTCTATGTGTGTACTCTTGAGCATAACTCTTAGAGTATGCAGACTGTAACTGAACATTTTTGGTTCAAGAAAAACCAGCACCCATCAATCAATCAATCAATCAATCAATCAATCAATCAATCAATCAATCAATCAGTAAGTTACTTGTCTATTATTCAGTCTATATATATTTATATGTCTTCAAAACCATTTGTGATTGTAGTTGAGATCTGAGAAGATTATTGTTGATATCAACAGTAAAAATCAAGAAGATCGAGAACAGAGTGTAACTCAATATCTTTAATTTCAGTTTCTAAATCTGTTGGAGCTTGAGGAAGATGAAGGGAGATGAAGGTTCATGTGCAGGAGTTGATTCAACAAAACGACCACAGGACAGGACGCATCAGGACATGATGAGACACGTAAAGACACGTCAACACATAACATGTCACGAGACGATAAGACAAGATAAACCTGTACTGACGCCCTGTTGACGAAGTTCAATTTGACAAAGCAGCACAAATGGGAAATCTAGTAAGAAATAAATTAGATTGAAAATATGAATATTATATTAAATACCATAAAGACTTATTTTGTACATTTTAACAACTTGATAACTTTGTTTTTGAAAGAACTGTCAGAGTTTCTGCAGCAAACAAACAGACAAACAAACAAACAGACAAACCAACAAATGTACAGAGGTGAAAACATCCAGTCGCTGTTGGAGGTCACAGACGTTTCCTGAATGGGGAATCACCAACTCCTAAAAATATCTTCTCTGCTGGTTGTGTTTTCACATTCCTTGTAACACACACACACACACACACACACACACACACACACACACACACACACTCAGACCATCATGTCTCGTGAAGCGTTTAGCAGCCACTAATTATGTCAGCGACGTCCCTCAGTGTATCATTTCACAACTGGGAGTTATTTGTCGATCTCACGCGACGGTCGCCGCACAGTCAGAGGCGGGAGGCCGACGGATGCGGGACAGAGGGATGCTGGGAAAAAAAAGCTCATTTCAGGTCGTGTGTCACCCAAATCGACTTGTTTACATGACTTAATGGTTAGTAACAAACTGGCTGTGGTGGGACTCCCCGTGTTTATGTGTGTGTGTGTGTGTGTGTGTGTGTGTGTGTGTGTGTGTGTGTGTGTGTGTGTGTGGAGGGAACACCACATTTAGCTGCTCTGCTGCTCCGAGCTATAATCAACACTGAGACTCTTCTGGCTCCGTTTAGAAAATGTCATTCTGCATTTAACTGGAATCTGCTGCACTTTCATATTCACCTTTTTACTCAGAGATGATCTGAGATCATTGTTGTGCATCAGTCGATACCGAGGACGATCTGACTCCAGTGCATTTAGAAAAATTAACTTTAGGACATATTCTAACAAGTGGATTATACTGACGCTTTCTGGAAGTGATGATTCCTATTATTGTTTTATGGCCTCAATCCTTTTCAAAGGCTTTAAGAAACTCAAGTTTAAGTTTTGACCCAAGAGACATTAATGTTTTGTTTTGGACCAGAAGAAGAAGAAGAAGTAGAAGAAGAAGAAGAAGAAACGTTTTCTAGGAAAAGAAAACTTCAGTTTTGTCCTGGTGAAAAATACTTGACATGATATCAGACGGGTAACGTCGACCCAACGAGACGACACCTGTCAAATATATCTAGACATATTTTCTGACTAATCTCTACTCGGAGGGAAAGGACGGCATTTTATATCCAAAAGGTCGAAGGTCAAGTTAATCGTTCGGTCACTCATGTGGATGAAGTGAACCAGGCCTCAGCTCTTTGTTTCTTGTTTGTGTTGACGGATCCTTCGTCATGCACACGTTCTCTTTTTCTCTGAACGTTGTAACATGTGTTTGATCCGTTAAGAAAACTGAGCCTGATTCACGTCGACCAGCTCGACTCCAGCAGACGTGAAATCTCTTCATGCTTTTTCACTTGTTCTCTGAATATTAATACAGTCGCTGGTGTTTCAAGGCGACCGGTGACACTGAAACCACATTATTTTCAAGCTCCAGCGAACGAGGCTAAATAGAAATATGACTCAATTAAATCAACAGGTGTCCTCAGTGGAAACGGACTCTGAGGCCATTTGTTTGTCCCACTTAGCAACCGTAACCAGGGAGAGCGAGCAGAGGCGAGACTTGACAAAGGGTCAATTTGGCCTGAAAGTGGTTCAGTCTGTCCCCGACCGAGCCGCGGCTTTAAAAACCTGCACATTTCCTCCCACTCAGCAGAAGCTCGCACAATATTCTTCACTTTCCTCCGCTGCTGGAGAGAAAAACGACTTCGCGTCAAACAGAGTGACGAGTCAGCTGACTGACACACACACACACACACACACACACACACACACACACACACACACACAAGCCATGGGTGGTCTGTGTGTGTGTGTACTTGTACAGATACATTTGTGAGGACCGTTTTGAGCCTGCAACCTAAAGAGTGGGGACATTTTGTCTGGTCCTCACTTTCTGTCCCACCGAGCTGTCTGAGGGTTAACACCTGGTTCAGGTTAGAGTTAGAGTTAGTTAGAGTTAGACAGACTAGTAGTGTCCACACTAACACACGTACAAATGTGTGTGTGTGTCATGGAGGCATCTGTTCATTGGAATAAACAAGTTTCCATTTTTAGCAGCCAGGAAAAAAGAGGTGCAATTAGTGTGTGTGTGTGTGTGTGTGTGTGTGTGTGTGTGTGTGTGTTTGTGTGTGTCCAAATGGAAAGTGAGATAGCTCAATTTGTATTTTTTTATGGGAGATGCCAGCAGGAACATTTCTAAACTTAGAGGAGGTCAGAAGACGAGAGGAGAGGCAGAAACAAAGAAGAGGAAAAAGCAGAATTCAGACTTAATATTTAAAGTCAAATAACCGTTTACGTCCTCATCTGTCCAGAGTCCTTTCAAACATGTGATGCAGACTGAAAGGACAGAAATCACTTCTCACTCTTTTTGTTCACGTTCGGAGAGACAGCGATAAATAAACTTGGTGTGAAGAAGCCCGGAAAATCTTATCAGTTCATATTTTGATCCTAATGTGAAGAACGTTCTTCAAACTTAATCCTGATGTTCACGCTGTTTTGTAAAATCCTACCGACCTTTGACCTTTGACCTTTCACCCTCCAACCACGTCAGCCTCGTCAGTCGAGGAAGAAGTTTTACTTCTCTTGAATTATTGATGTACAGTGTTGTGGGGTCACAGTGACCTTTGACCTTTGCCAAACTAAAATCGTTTTAGAGTCTAATATATTTTTTTTTATATCTATAATATACATATATTTATATTATTATATTCTGGAGAAAGAAAAGTGGAGTCCAGGTTAAGAGGAGAAGAAATCTGGAATGTCTTTGGGAGGATAAAAGATGGAGATGAGAGAAGAAGGAGAAAATCTTCCTCCTGTTCTTTCCAAAATAAAGAGGAAGATGAAAAATGAAGGAGGGGAAACAAAAGAAGAGGAATGGAAACTCCAAGTTCATTTTAACCGGAGACAAAAGAAGACGAGAGGAGGAGACGTTTTCTGTCTATTATGATTTTAATAAGGAAAAAGAGAGAGATGGGAAAAAAAGAGGAGAGGAGCCGAGCACAGCTGCACACTGACCCCTCTCGGCTGACAGAGGTAGTGCACACAGAGATGTGGTCGCTTGGAAGAAATGACAAATGTTTTCCTTCCGTTTCCTGGAAGAGCATCAAGAAACATGGAGGCCGAGGAGACGCCTGAGTCCCCGAGACACTGAGATTCAACAGAAACACAGGATATCAACTTTAATTCATCAGAACAAAAGAAAAACTGAGAACACGAAAATCTGACAGAAAAACTGTTGTGTGTGTGTGTGTGTGTGTGTGTGTGTGTGTGTGTGTGTGTGTGTGTGTGTGTGTGTGTGTGTGTGTGTGTGTGTGTTAGCCTTGTCAAACCAGAACCAGATGTGTGCACAGATAAATTGTTTGCTGGTTGTTTACTGGAACGTCTCGTCTTGTTTGTGGCGAGAGTTAGAGCTAATGCATGCGACCCCCCCACCACACACACACACACACACACACACACACACACTGTGCATATTTCTGACATGTTAAAGGACTGAACATCTTCTTCATGTCTCCGTGCAGAGGACACCCGGTGGCCGGAGGCATCAAGTTTCCTGTTTGTCTGTTTGTCTCATTCTTGTGAACACGATGTCTCAAAAACATTTTTATCTGATGTTTCATCATTTCACAGATAAACTGATTTGACAGAAATCAATAAATTCAGTTTAATAGTAGCTCCCACCTCAGCACCGCCCCCTTCCCTTCTTCACAGCGACAAAAACAACTTACGGGGACGTTTGTCTTATCATTTTATTCCCCTGATTTACGTCATCGGGCTCATTGTGACATTTCCCTCCTGCAGAAAGACAGATGATAGAATCTCCGTCTGTTTCCAGAGATGGAGGCAGCAGGATAATCTGCTGACGATGCGAAAGCAGCAGGATGCAGGTTGAGGCTTGTTGGGAGGCTCCTCCCTCTGGGTCTCCTCAGCGCCTGCACCTGCCCCCTGCACGTTCAACATATGTCTTCTCAGTCTATTTAAAGATTCTGGCTGACCACACAGAAACCTCACTTTGTTTATTTGCTTTCATGAGGTCCAGTGTTTGCTATTTTTCGAAGGCCGGTTTGAAAATGCAGCTGGGAAGAATTCTGCTGAACTGCTCTTTACTCAAACTGTCTAATTTAGACTTTAGCTTGTTGGTGCAGCACTGGTTTGGTCTCACATGTGAACATGAACGGTTCCTGATTTACTTCTGAACGTCTTTCTGTGACGTCTGTCTCTACTGAGACATTTGAATGACGACCATATACTGGAGTGGTGTCTCTCGGCCGCTCTCCATCTGGGCGTCCTCCAGTTGGCAGCGTCGCGTCCTCCAGACTGTTCATCACAGCCGAGGTAAAACGGCGCCAGTCCAGAGTCACGGCCAAAAACACACTCGCTTAAAAATATCTGAAGCTGCTGCTCTATTTAAAGTTCAGAGTAACATATGGTCCCTGATCAGAGCCTCGTGTAAATGATGGTTTTAAATTTGTCTTCTCCAGTATTTATTCATTCCACCTAAACGAAAAAAATTAAGCAATATTGTAATTTTATTTATTTTAGTTTAGATATTGTGTTTATAGGAGTCACTGCCCCCTGGTGCCAAATGATATAATTCATGTCACTAAAGATGGACATTACAGCTCCTCTGAAGTGAAGCCAACTCACCCGCATTGCCCCCTGGTGGTGGTAGATCTTAAACGCTGCCTCCACCATATTAATTGATCGACTAGAATCTCACTTCGATCAACAAGAACAAAACAAACTTTCAAATTCTGTGTTTAAAGTGTGAAGACCAGTTTGTTTTCACCTTCAGCTGCAGAGGAGCTGACGTCAGTGTTTGGATTTATGATCCTGACACAAACACTCTGATCCTCGCTGAGCAGCAACAACCGCTGTCACTCAGGACCACGTGTGTGTCTGTGTGTGTTTCTGTGTGTGTGCACAGTTTAAATTGATGCAGTCTTAAATCTGTCAACTCCACAAGCACACACACACACACACAAACTCCAAGGCTATAAAAGTAACCTCTTTATGAACCAACATACCCTCGTCCTGTCTTGCAGACATAAGCTAAATTGATTGTGTGTGTGTGTGTGTGTGTGTGTGTGTGTGTGTTGTCAGGTTTAGTTGAGGGCATTTTCTAGTTTTGTCCCTCAGTGAATTATTATGATTTTATATGATTAAAGTTTCAATTTGGTTTAAAAATTTCAAATTTTAACATTTTCTTCACTTTTTAACCAGTAAACAACAAGACTTCACCACAGCTCTCTGTCCACAGGGTGAGGACATGAAGGTGTGAGGACATGAAGGTGGAGGACATGAAGGTGTGAGGACATGAAGGTGTGAGGAAATAAAGGTGTGAGGACATGAAGGTTTGAACTCTGTGAACCTGAAGGAGGGGACATGAGGAATAAGAAACTTTTTCTTTCTTACTTTAACTATTAATAATAATAATGGATTCATATGAACAATATATAAAATATAAAGATAAAATACATTAAGATAAATGTGTCAACACAACAAATCATCATAATTATCACATTATTATTAATTCATTACAATTAAACAACAGTTAACATGAATTAAACCAGTGACCTGACATACACCCCTCCACCTCCTCCCACTGTGACCCACTCGGAAGTAATATCATACGCTCGAGCCCCCGTGAGCGGGTTTGACAGAACATCCCATGAGGAGTGGAGGAGGAGGAGGAGGAGCAGAGGAGGAGGCAAGATTGTGTGTTTAGTTTGTTAGTTTGTCAGTTAGTTCTCTAGTTTGTTAGTTAGTTAGTTTGATTGTATCTTTAGCAGCGCCGCCACATGTCAGAAGCTCCACACTATCCAGGGGTTAAAGAGGGCTATCTTGTTTAATATCCCAGGTTTATTGTGACCTGGTCCAGTTTATAACCCGGGTATAAAACAAGTTCACCCTCTTTAACCCCGGGGAAAGTTTGAGCTGCTCCACCAGAGGTGTAATAATCTTATTATACACAATAACTGTTAATGTCACAGTTAAACTCAGCTCAGTGGAAATCAGTGGAAATGATTGAACCGCTGCTGTGGAGGGAACAGAAACTTTTAAAGGTCCAGAGTGTACAACTTTTACAACAGAGGTTAGAATTATACAAGTTATTAAAGGTGAAAAGATCTAAAATATATATTTTTTTACAAATTGTTGTTTCCTTTACTCTAGAATCAGCCCTTTGTATGTAAATACTTTATATTTAAATTCTTTACATTTACATTGGGAGTGGGTCCTTTCTACGGAGGCAGCCATGTTGTTGTTTTTTTACAGTAGTCTGATTTACAACATGACGTCTTTTGAGTTTTTATGACAACTGAAGCTAACACAGGCTCTCTGTATTGTTTGAAAGGGGGGTGGGGGTGTTCAGCTGCAACATGACACTTCACCGCTAGAGGTCACTACCTTCTACACACTGAATCTTTAGTGTGGTGTTTCTCTCTGATTCTAGTTCTGTGTTCTGTTTTGTCCTCGTCACTGCTCGTAGCATGAGGAGGAACCTGATGGTCCTATGACTTACTAAACGATGAGTTTTACAATATTTCAATAATTTACGATACATTGACTTGTACTATATTTTTGACTTACTATTTGATGACTTTTATGATCTCTTTCAGTTACTCTTTGATGACTTTTATGATGTTTTTGACTTACTCTTTGATGACTTTTATGATGTTTTTGACTTACTCTTTGATGACTTTTATGATGTTTTTGACTTACTATTTGATGATGTTTTTGACTTACTCTTTGATGACTTTTATGATATTTTTCAGTTACTCTTTGATGACTTATATTTTTCAGTTACTCCTTGATGGCTTTTATGATGTTTTTGACTTACTATTTGATTACTTTTATGATGTTTTTGACTGACTCTTTGATGACTTTTATGATATTTTTGACTGACTATTTGATGACTTTTATGATATTTTTCAATTACTATTTGATGACTTTTATGATGTTTTTGACTTAGTCTTTGATGACTTTTATGATGTTTTTGACTTTCTCTTTGATGACTTTTATGATGTTTTTCAGTTACTCTTTGATGACTTTTATGATGTTTTTGACTTACTCTTTGATGACTTTTATGATATTTTTGACTAACTATTTGATGATGTTTTTGACTTACTATTTGATGATGTTTTTGACTTACTCTTTGATGACTTTTATGATGTTTTTGACTTATTATTTGATGATGTTTTTGACTTACTATTTGATGACTTATATTTTTCAGTTACCATTTGATGACTTTTATGTTTTTGACTGACTATTTGATGACTTTTATGATGTTTTTGACTGACTATTTGATTATGTTTTTGACTTACTATTTGATGATGTTTTTGACTTACTCTTTGATGACTTTTATGATGTTTTTGACTTATTATTTGATGATGTTTTTGACTTACTATTTGATGACTTATATTTTTCAGTTACCATTTGATGACTTTTATGTTTTTGACTGACTATTTGATGACTTTTATGATGTTTTTGACTGACTATTTGATGACTTTTATGATGTTTTTGACTTACTCTTTGATGACTTTTATGTTTTTGACTGAGTATTTGATGACTTTTATGATATTTTTCAGTTGATATTTGATGACTTTTGTTTTTGACTTACTGTTTGATGACTTTTATATTTTTCAGTTACTATTTGATGACTTTTATGATGTTTTTGACTTACTCTTTGATGACTTTTATGATATTTTTGACTTACTTTTTGATGACTTTTATGATGTTTTTGACTTACTCTTTGATGACTTTTATGATGTTTTTTACTTATTATTTGATGATGTTTTTGACTTACTATTTGATGACTTATATTTTTCAGTTACCATTTGATGACTTTTATGTTTTTGACTGACTTTTTGATGACTTTTATGATGTTTTTGACTGACTATTTGATGACTTTTATGATGTTTTTGACTTACTCTTTGATGACTTTTATGATGTTTTTGACTTACTCTTTGATGACTTTTATGTTTTTGACTGAGTATTTGATGACTTTTATGATATTTTTCAGTTGATATTTGATGACTTTTGTTTTTGACTTACTGTTTGATGACTTTTATATTTTTCAGTTACTATTTGATGACTTTTATGATGTTTTTGACTTACTCTTTGATGACTTTTATGATATTTTTGACTTACTTTTTGATGACTTTTATGATGTTTTTGACTTACTCTTTGATGACTTTTATGTTTTTGACTTATTATTTGATGATGTTTTTGACTTACTATTTGATGACTTATATTTTTCAGTTACCATTTGATGACTTTTATGTTTTTGACTGACTTTTTGATGACTTTTATGATGTTTTTGACTGACTATTTGATTATGTTTTTGACTTACTATTTGATGATGTTTTTGACTTACTCTTTGATGACTTTTATGATGTTTTTGACTTATTATTTGATGACTTTTATGATGTTTTTGACTTATTATTTGATGATGTTTTTGACTTACTATTTGATGACTTATATTTTTCAGTTACCATTTGATGACTTTTATGTTTTTGACTGACTATTTGATGACTTTTATGATGTTTTTGACTGACTATTTGATGACTTTTATGATGTTTTTGACTTACTCTTTGATGACTTTTATGTTTTTGACTGAGTATTTGATGACTTTTATGATATTTTTCAGTTGATATTTGATGACTTTTGTTTTTGACTTACTGTTTGATGACTTTTATATTTTTCAGTTACTATTTGATGACTTTTATGATGTTTTTGACTTACTCTTTGATGACTTTTATGATATTTTTGACTTACTTTTTGATGACTTTTATGATGTTTTTGACTAACTATTTGATGACTTTTATGATATTTTTCAGTTACTATTTGATGACTTTTATGATATTTTTGACTTACTATTTGATGATGTTTTTGACTTACTATTTGATGATGTTTTTGACTTACTATTTGATGACTTTTATATTTTTGAGTTACTATTTGATGACTTTTATGATGTTTTTGACTTACTCTTTGATGACTTTTATATTTTTCAGTTAATATTTGATTACTTTAATGTTTTTGACTTACTCTTTGATGACTTTTATATTTTTGACTGACTCTTTGATGACTTTTATGATGTTTTTGACTTACTATTTGATGACTTTTATGATATTTTTCAGTTACTATTTGATGACTTTTATGATGTTTTTGACTTATTATTTGATGATGTTTTTGACTTACTATTTGATGACTTATATTTTTCAGTTACCATTTGATGACTTTTATGTTTTTGACTGACTATTTGATGACTTTTATGATGTTTTTGACTGACTATTTGATGACTTTTATGATGTTTTTGACTTACTCTTTGATGACTTTTATGTTTTTGACTGAGTATTTGATGACTTTTATGATATTTTTCAGTTGATATTTGATGACTTTTGTTTTTGACTTACTGTTTGATGACTTTTATATTTTTCAGTTACTATTTGATGACTTTTATGATGTTTTTGACTTACTCTTTGATGACTTTTATGATATTTTTGACTTACTTTTTGATGACTTTTATGATGTTTTTGACTTACTCTTTGATGACTTTTATGATGTTTTTTACTTATTATTTGATGATGTTTTTGACTTACTATTTGATGACTTATATTTTTCAGTTACCATTTGATGACTTTTATGTTTTTGACTGACTTTTTGATGACTTTTATGATGTTTTTGACTGACTATTTGATGACTTTTATGATGTTTTTGACTTACTCTTTGATGACTTTTATGATGTTTTTGACTTACTCTTTGATGACTTTTATGTTTTTGACTGAGTATTTGATGACTTTTATGATATTTTTCAGTTGATATTTGATGACTTTTGTTTTTGACTTACTGTTTGATGACTTTTATATTTTTCAGTTACTATTTGATGACTTTTATGATGTTTTTGACTTACTCTTTGATGACTTTTATGATATTTTTGACTTACTTTTTGATGACTTTTATGATGTTTTTGACTTACTCTTTGATGACTTTTATGATGTTTTTGACTTATTATTTGATGATGTTTTTGACTTACTATTTGATGACTTATATTTTTCAGTTACCATTTGATGACTTTTATGTTTTTGACTGACTTTTTGATGACTTTTATGATGTTTTTGACTGACTATTTGATTATGTTTTTGACTTACTATTTGATGATGTTTTTGACTTACTCTTTGATGACTTTTATGATGTTTTTGACTTATTATTTGATGACTTTTATGATGTTTTTGACTTATTATTTGATGATGTTTTTGACTTACTATTTGATGACTTATATTTTTCAGTTACCATTTGATGACTTTTATGTTTTTGACTGACTATTTGATGACTTTTATGATGTTTTTGACTGACTATTTGATGACTTTTATGATGTTTTTGACTTACTCTTTGATGACTTTTATGTTTTTGACTGAGTATTTGATGACTTTTATGATATTTTTCAGTTGATATTTGATGACTTTTGTTTTTGACTTACTGTTTGATGACTTTTATATTTTTCAGTTACTATTTGATGACTTTTATGATGTTTTTGACTTACTCTTTGATGACTTTTATGATATTTTTGACTTACTTTTTGATGACTTTTATGATGTTTTTGACTAACTATTTGATGACTTTTATGATATTTTTCAGTTACTATTTGATGACTTTTATGATATTTTTGACTTACTATTTGATGATGTTTTTGACTTACTATTTGATGATGTTTTTGACTTACTATTTGATGACTTTTATATTTTTGAGTTACTATTTGATGACTTTTATGATGTTTTTGACTTACTCTTTGATGACTTTTATATTTTTCAGTTAATATTTGATTACTTTAATGTTTTTGACTTACTCTTTGATGACTTTTATATTTTTGACTGACTCTTTGATGACTTTTATGATGTTTTTGACTTACTATTTGATGACTTTTATGATATTTTTCAGTTACTATTTGATGACTTTTATGATGTTTTTGACTTACTCTTTGATGTCTTTTATATTTTTCAGTTAATATTTGATTACTTTTATGTTTTTGACTTACTCTTTGATGACTTTTATATTTTTGACTGACTCTTTGATGACTTTTATGATGTTTTTGACTGACTATTTGATGACTTTGATGTTTTTGACTTACTCTTTGATGACTTTTATATTTTTCAGTTACTCTGATGACTTTTATGATGTTTTTGACTTACTCTTTGATGACTTTTATGATGTTTTTGACTTACTCTTTGATGACTTTTATGATGTTTTTGACTTACTCTTTGATGACTTTTATGATATTTTTCAGTTACTCTTTGATGACTTTTATGATATTTTTCAGTTACTATTTGATGACTTTTATGATATTTTTCAGTTACTCTTTGATGACTTTTATGATGTTTTTCAGTTACTATTTGATGACTTTTATGATATTTTTCAGTTACTCTTTGATGACTTTTATGATATTTTTCATAACTCTTTGATGACTTTTATGATGTTTTTGACTCACTATTTGATGAAGTTTTTGACTTACTATTTGATGATGTTTTTGATTTACTCTTTGATGACTTTTATGTTTTTAACTTACTCTTTGAGGACTTTTATGATGTTTTTGACTCACTCTTTGGTGACTTTTATGATGTTTTTGACTTACTCTTTGATGACTTTTATGATGTTTTTGACTTACTCTTTGATGACTTTTATGATATTTTTCAGTTACTCTTTGATGACTTTTATGATGTTTTTCAGTTACTATTTGATGACTTTTATGATATTTTTCAGTTACTCTATGATGACTTTTATGATGTTTTTGACTATTTGATGACTTTTATGATATTTTTCAGATACTCTTTGATGACTTTTATGATGTTTTTGACTCACTATTTGATTAAGTTTTTGACTTACTATTTGATGATGTTTTTGACTTACTCTTTGATGACTTTTATGATATTTTTCAGTTACTCTTTGATGACTTTTATGATATTTTTCAGTTACTATTTGATGACTTTTATGATATTTTTCAGTTACTATTTGATGACTTTTATGATGTTTTTGACTGACTATTTGATGACTTTTATGATGTTTTTGACTGACTCTTTGATGACTTTATGATGTTTTTGACTTACTCTTTGATGATGTTTTTGACTTACTCTTTGATGATGTTTTTGACTTACTATTTGATGACTTTTATATTTTCAGTTACTATTTGATGACTATTATGTTTTTGACTTACTATTTGATGACTTTTATGATATTTTTCAATTACTATTTGATGACTTTTATGATGTTTTTGACTGACTATTTGATAACTTTTAGGTTTTTAACTTACTCTTTGATGACTTTTATGATGTTTTTGACTGACTCTTTGATGACTTTTATGTTTTTCAGTTACTCTTTGATGACTTTTATGATGTTTTTGAGTTACTCTTTGATGACTTTTATGATATTTTTGACTAACTATTTGATGATGTTTTTGACTTACTATTTGATGATGTTTTTGACTTACTCTTTGATGACTTTTATGATGTTTTTGACTTACTCTTTGATGACTTTTATGATGTTTTTGACTTACTATTTGATGATGTTTTTGACTTACTCTCTGATGACTTTTATGATGTTTTTGACTTACTCTTTGATGACTTTTATGATGTTTTTGACTTACTATTTGATGATTTTTTTTTACTTACTATTTGATGACTTTTATGATGTTTTTGACTTAGTCTTGATGTTTTTGACTTACTCTTGATGACTTTTATGATATTTTTCAGTTACTCTTTGATGACTTTTATCTTTTTGACTGACTCTCTGATGACTTTTATGTTTTTCAGTTACTATTTGATGACTTTTATGATATTTTTCAGTTACTCTTTGATGACATTCATGATGTTTTTCAGTTACTATTTGATGTTTTTGACTGACTATTTGATGACTTTTATGATGTTTTTGACTGACTATTTGATGACTTTTATGTTTTTGACTTACTCTTTGATGACTTTTATATTTTTGACTGACTATTTGATGACTTTTATATTTTTGACTGACTATTTGATGACTTTCATGACATTTTTCAGTTACTTTTTGATGACTTTTATATTTTTCAGTTACTATTTGATGACTTCTATGATGTTTTTGACTTACTCTTTGATGACTTTTATATTTTTGACTTACTCTTTGATGACTTTTATATTTTTGACTTACTCTTTGATGGCTTTTATGATATTTTTCAGTTACTATTTGATGACTTTTACAGTGTTTTTGACTTACTATTCCATGACTTTTATATTTTTATGCGTAACCATTTGATGACTTATATATTTTTAATTCAGCACAAAACATTTTAACAGTTGACAGAATAAGAAACACAGACTTGATTTGCTCGAGTGTGTCCCATCATGTTTTCAAATGTCAGAAACTCCCCGTCACCAAACCTCATGAACTCACTGAATAAAAACACTGTAAAGTGTACTGTGAGTACCTACAGAACGAGCAGGTTTCTCTGGTGTTTTTCTGTAATGACATGATTTTAGGGAGGGGCTGTTTTGCTCAGCAGTGTTATTTTAACCCATTCATAAAGAACTTTATGTGTGTGGGTGGTTGACGAGCTGCCTGGAAACAGAACAGAGTCGCTCAGTGTTCAGACACACAAAGACAAAAAGACTCTTCTGTCCTTTATTATTTCTCTAAAGATGGAAACGTTGATTCGTCTGTAAGAATCAGATTTAACTTGCGGGGAACAGACCACTTGTTGTGTGAGCCGTTGTTCATTATGATGCGGTGAAGCAGTCTGTCCACTGGGTGATGCTGCGGTAAAGCGATCAGCTCCTTCATGTTTTACAAATTCAGTTTGTAGATTTTAACAATTTATCTCTAAGTGAGAAACGCTTTGTAAAAACATTACATGTTATTTCAGAAAACACAGAGAAGAACTGCGACAGTAGACGATCAGGTCCACGTTGTGGTTTTATTATATCACAGAGAAGGAGACATTACAAACTACATGATGCCGTAACATTTCCCTTAAAAATATAAAGCTCATTTTAAAGTGCGACAGAAGAATCATCAAATGAACGTTGACATAATTATTAACTTAAAGTTTTGAAGACCTGGTTCATTGAGACGTTTTAAGAACTAAAACTAAATATCCTAAAGGTTCATTTCACTGATTTTATGTTTGAGAAAACATTTCAGATCCAAAACAAACGAAATATAAAGTGTAGAAGTATTTTCCAGTAAATGTCAGTGATTCAAAGTATGATAGAATATTACATGACAGCTTATTACTGCATCTCATAAACATTAATATCTGTAGAACATCGAGCAGGAACATGAGGAGTTTCAGACGTTCACAAAAATAATTAACGTCAAATGTCTAAATGTCCTCTGGCTCCACGTTGACACCACTTGTGACTCCAATGTTCGTCAGCATCTGTTGGAGGAACACGGGTCCAGCTGGAACCTGCACACATTCACAGCTTCTGTTTTCCAGACTTGACAGAACCACAAGGACAACCGGTGCCTCCTGGTGGTCAGCTGGTGACTTTCTGCACGGGGCTCTGTGAATTCAATGACTCTGCAACAACAAAACAAGATGTTTGAGGTAAGTTAAAAGTTTTGTTTGTTAGTGATGCTCTGGTTAAAGATTTTTTTAACACCTGCACCTAAAAAAAATCCAAAAAACAACTTGAATCTTTGACTCAAACTTTTCAAAAGTTTTTCATTTTGTAAAAATTTTTCCTCACTCAAAACTGTTTTGTTTTCTTGAAATGATTTTTCCTGTAGAGCTGCAGAGTGGGAGGAGCTGTTTCGTGCTCGTTCATTGTTTTTCCAGTCTCAGAAAATATCTGGAACTTTTGATTAGAGATGTCAAAGTTAACTACGACTCCCAGGAATCACCTCAGTGGGATCAGATGAGAAAACTGAAAATATTGAAACTTTTGTACAAAAAAAAAGAAAAACTTCTGTTAAAATATTTCATGTAAACTTTCAGTTTTCAGCCTAAAACCATCTAATTTTGTCGTGTTGAGTTTTTTTTACCTTTGAGCAGCGAGGTCGTCGTCACCCTACTTTCCTCCAGTGTTACGAAGCGGACGTTGTTTCCCCCAGTGATGTCACAGGTCAGCACCACGATGGGACCCGCCCCCTTCAGATGGACACGGATGCTGTCCTGCAACACACACACACACACACACACACACACACACACACACACACACACACACACACACACACACACACACACACACACACACACACACACACACACACACACACACACACACGTCAACTTGCTGGTCCTGCTGTTACACACGACACCTTCAGTTTGAACACATCTGTCGTTTACCTCTGACGGTGCAGGAACGCTCAGCGTCGTTTCGTCCGGAGCTTTGACGACGAGCATCGTCTGCTCCTGGAAAACTCTGAGTCGACTGAGGTCTTTGAGCGTCACGTATGCCATCGTGCAGGAGACGTTAAAGAAAACCACGAAGTTTGAAATCCACATTTACAACCTGACCTTATTCGTGATGAGGAAGGATATGGTGAACTCTCCTGGTCGTCCGTCATGATGAAGAGCTGCCTGCTGCAGCTCTTGATGAGCGAGTCCAGCGTCTCCTCCACCAGCTTCAGGTTCTGCAGCTCCCTCCGGAGCTTCTGCTGGTTCTTCGACAGGAAGCTGCTGACGGGACTTCCTCCTCTGAAGAAGAAAAAAAGAAAACCTTTTTATTTCAGAGTTTCACTTCAACCGGAGGTCACCGGTCATTGAACCAAATAAAGTCGCTGTTGGAAGAAAAAGTTGATGAGTGAACTTTGTGTTTTGCTAGTTTCACTGAATCAGTGTTGACGTCTAAAATTAAACTTTAATATTGATCAAGTAGTTTTGTCACATTCGCTTCTGAAAATCCAGAAGATCGATCTGATGACGTTTGGAATCATCTACTAAAGATGTAAAACATGTGCACGAGGTGTATATGAGGATATCTGTGACTTGAGTGTGAGCAGCAGAACATTTCCATGTTTAAATAAGTTCTAATCAGTTTATATCATTTAATATGTTACAAAAAAAGGTTTTTGTGTCAATGATTGATTTCTCATTTGAGATTTTCTTTGTTGACGAATGAATAAAAACCTTTGAGCTCGTCCTCTGCGTGTCGTCGTGTCTCTGTTCACTCACATCCACTTGATCACGTTGGTCGAGTGCCTCTCGATCAGGTTGACGCTCTGCAGGATGTTGGTGATGTCATTCACTCGCTGCTTGTGGGTTCGCAGCCTCGTCGTCACCTGCCTGAGGTCCAGTAAACCGTCAGGAACCGTCAGGAACATCTCCAGGAAACGCTGCGTCACCTTTCCCACAGACCAGCCTGAATAAATGACGAGTGAGTTAAAGAGGAGAAACAGAACACGTCCATTTGTCTCTGGAGAACGTTTCATTAAAGTCTGCGTCGCTTTTAAAAACAGGAGCAGATCAAACATGTTACTTCTCTTCAATTAAATCTGAAACATCTCATATGTTAGAAAATAAGTGAAAGTTTTTCTGTATTCAAGTAGAAATTGGGAAAAAACAATAATCTTTGAATCTGCAGATATTTTCCCCCCTGACGTCTGTGAAGCTGTTCAACAGTTAAAAACTCAAAGAATCTATTTAATTCACTGACAAAACAAAAGATGTCCCCGCCCTAAAACAAACAATATACACTCGTTTTTAATTTGGGATTTTTAAACCTTTAGGTGCCAGATTCAAGAATCTTGATTGTGACCTTTGGTTAAAGGTTCAGTGTGTAGAAGGTAGTGACATCTAGTGGTGAAGTAGCAGGACACACTCCAGATGTAAATATAAAGTATTTAAATATAAAATGTATAAATACAAAGGACCCATTCTTGGGTAAAGAAAACAATTAGTCGATTTAGATAAAACACACAAGTGAAAACATCATTAGGATTATTTTATGTTGAATTTCTGCCAATAGATCCGTTCTCCTGAATCTTACGCAGTGAACCTTTAATAACTTGTATAATTTTAACCTCTGTTGTAAAAGCTACTGAGATTCTATAACGAGACTTTAATACAAAACATCTGAGTGAAACCTTTTTTAAAGTTAAATGAAACGCACCTTGTTTGTCTTCTCTCGTTGTCTCATGCGGCCCGACACTGGAGACAAAGAGACAAGAAAACACCTTCATCACCTTCTGCACAAAGAAAATAGAATGAGATAAGAATAAAATAATAAAAGACGTATAAACGGAATGAGACTTTTTATTTTTACCTTGTCGTTTTGACCCCTGAAGTTTTCTTGGCCCCCGAGTCCTGGAGTTAAAAAGTGAAAGTTTAAGTTGTTCTGGTTAAATTTAAAGATCAAAACAAACATGAAGTCTGTTCAACACTTCATGTGTGTTCAGAACAAAGTATATCACACTACCTCATCACACATGATGTCATGATCCATTAACCTCAGTTTCTATCCTCAGTTCAAGAACAAATCAAAGCATTAAATCCTCACATCTGAGAAGCTTGAAATAAATACCGTCAATTAATTAATTGTCCAAAAGTAATTGTTGATTGACACTAAAAGAAATGACATAACAAAGAAGATCCAATCTGATTATTAAGAGTAATATTTTATAAATCAAAAGCAGATAACATTTAATTTGATGCATCGATGATGAACTGAATTTAGAAACTGTGGAATCAAAACATGTCTGAAATATAATCTGGTATCTGCTGCAGGTGATGAACTGTGAGAGTCAGGGCTGCACGATATCAGGAAAACATTTGATCTGACTTAAGATAAATAAACATAAAGAGACGAGAGAGAGAGAGAGAGAGACGCAAGGTCAAATCTCTGTTTTCAAATTCTCTGTTTTCTCTCTGTCCTTTTCTTCACTGACAGAAAACCTGTCAATGATCTGAATGTGTTTGATTTATCATCCAGAGCAGCTCCATCAGATCGGATCATCATGCTCTGGTTTCAGATTTTTTTTTAACACCTGCACCTAAAAAAATCAAAAAAACAACTTGAATCTTTGACTCAAAGTTTTTCATTTTATAAAAAAATGTTTCATTCAAAACTGTTTTGTTTTCTTGAAATGATTTTTCCTGTAGAGCAGCAGAGTGGGAGGAGCTGTTTCTTCCTTCAGTGTTTTTCATGTCAGAAAATATCTGGATTTCAGGTGTCTAAGTTAACTACGACTCCCAGGATGCACCTCAGTTCAGATCAGGGGAGAAAACTGAAAATATTTAAACTTTTGTATAAAAAAAACCCCCACTTGTTTAAAACAGAATTCAAAAACAAAGATGAAATATTTTCCTTTTGTTTCATCATTTATCGCAGTTTTTGCCTCCAATCGCACGATGACGACAGATTCTCGATTTATCGTGCAGCCCCAGTGAGATTCATTTATCCGTTCTTTAAACTGACATCAATCAAAAACAGAAACACAAAACTTCCATCAATCAAACCTCTGAGAATAATCTGCGATGTGAAATGTGACTTTCATCCAGAGACTGAAAATAAAAACTAAACCCACAGCTCAGTACTTTGATCTGAATCAGAGACTTGATTGATTTGAACTAATGAAAACCTCCTGACCTGCTCAAGTGGATCCTCTGAAGGAGGCGTCTCGTCTCCACCTTCAACAGCCTCCTCTCCGTCTGAGGTCCACTGATCCTCGTCCTCCTCTGACTCTGCTCCCCAGGGGCTCGTCAGACTCAGCCGCTCGTCCAGGCACTGGGGCATGATGGGAATGGCGTCGGTGCTGATCCCACTGGAGGAAATGTGCTCTGGCAGGAAGTGGTCCTCACAGATTAGATGATGCTCCGTCAGGTCGGGTTTGTCCGTCTCCCTCAGCGCTGCCAGCCACACCTGACAGGAAGTTAAAATGAAGTTAATACATCAGGAGAACATTTATAACATCTGTAACCGAGGGGATCAAACAGAACTTAGTTTTTATTAAAGTTCTGAAACAAAAAGAATCTGTGAGAGCTTGTGTTCAATCTTTACTCTTGAACTGTTACAGCTCGATTCAATCGGTTCCCTCTTGAACACGTTCTGTGCTCGTAAGAAGTTTTTCAAAGAAGAAAACCCAGAGAAATAAAACATAAATAATGTAAAGTGGCTTCATCCAAACCGGACTCAAGACTTTTCACTCATTTCTGTATTTTTACTGAAATTAGCAAAGTTAAATTTAGTAAAGAGAAGAACCTTAAAGTACAGACTCTAACAACCAGCCACTTCCTGAACACCAACATTAACAGATCAATCACAGAGTGAAGTGTAGTAGAGGAGTTCAACATCAAGTTCATTCTTCTTCTACAATCATCACAATCTCTTTAAATCCAGAGACGCAGCGAACAGGAAGTTCTCACAGTTCAATCTGCAAAGTTCAGTTTGATACAAAATGAAATGAAATCATGTAAAAGGTTCAAGTTGTGGCTGAAGCTCCAAGAGTCACACACACACACACACACACACACACACACACACACACACACACACACACACACACACACACACACACACACACACACACACACACACACACACACACACACACACCTGGACTCTCTCCGGGTCCGCCGGTAGTCTGAAGAACTTCTTCGCTGGTTGTTTAAAGATCTTCCGGTTGATCCAGTTCGGACACGCGGACACGACGCACTTCATCGTTCACCGAGTCTGACCCGAGCTAACGACGCATCCCACAGATCCAGAGTGAAACCAGCTCAAACAGAGTCTGGAACCAGAGTGAAACCAGTTCCAGCTCTTTATTTACTCGCTGCTCGTCACGCAGCTACTTTCTGAAACCAGCGCGTCTCCAGCTCCGTGATATCGCGAGATTTGGTTCTTCTTCTTTGTGTTGGTTGACGGGTCTCAACACCAGTTCAACTGGAGCATACCGCCACCTGCTGGCTGGAGGTGGTACTGCAACGAGACAGAAAGAAGCGAATTAGTTTTTCTACGTGAAGAGAAACGTTTAGAACAAAAACACATTTTATATTCTTCTTGTTTATTTATCTACAAATAAAACCTGCAGGATGGGACTATGTATACAAATGATATATAATATCATATGTATTATTATTATTTTATGTGAATTATATAGTTTATAGATGTTTATATACTATATTTCATCTAATATTATACTATATTATATAGTTAGATAGATATAGAGCACTTTATTTTTAATTGCATAAAGTTAAACTGGATACAAGCTAGTTAATTCAAATACTAATCTTCTTATAGCCACATTTCCTTTAAGTGAAATAAGGTCTTCACTGCCTAAGAGATGAAAAGTTATAAAAACATATGTACGATTACAGTAAAATTAAATGTTTCTTTATATTTCTTCCTAATTGTCAGCTCCACAAACAGGACACAGTCAAGATCCGTGTTGCAACACAAGATTTATTCAGAGCAAGAGATGCCAACACCAGCATGATAAAAACTGTACGAACTTCACAAGTCAAATTAAAATATCACGTAGCAACTCGTGACCTTAAACATACAGCAGAAATATCAACAGAACCCATGCCTCGTGGTAAGAAAACTGTCGCTGAAAGTTTGCGAGTGACAGAGAAAAAGGGCCGAAAGGAAAGAAAATGAACGTCGTATAAAAAAACCTTTTCAACGCACGGCCGAAAAGAAACATTTTCAATTAACTGATGATTTCACAAATATTCATATGGATTTTCTTTTGCATTCTAGCATGTTACATGTTAGTGCTGAAGTTCTCTATGTAAATAGGTACAGTTTAGCTTTTACATCTGATATTACAATATCTAGTCTACTGACTTGTCTTTAAGTGGCAGAATTGTGCTTTAACTCCCGTTTCCTCTTGTTATCAGTAAGAATAACTGACCAAATGAAAAGAACAAGCTGTCAGTCTATCTAATGCAGGAAGTTTACTGGCAGGAAGCTGCAGACACAAAGCTCTGGACAGAGATGTGAAGTCAGTGAATGAGGCTTTGCAGTAAAACGTCTTTAAAACAACAAGTTAGAAGGAAAACTCCCCCCAGTCACAGTTTGATGTTTGAGTCGTCTAATAAAGCATCAAACATCAGGTTTTAAAGTTCAGGTTAAAGACTCTTTTATTTCTTACTTAAACTGCCTCATCTTTTATTTACTGGAGCTTCTGATTTAGATTCCTTGTACAGATTTAACCAAAAATACCAAAAGACAAGAACGAGATAAATGTTCCACTTCAACGACAGGAAGTGATCATTTCTGAAGAAACCATGATGGAAGTTCATCTTTAGTTTAGTTTTTTTCTTTTAAAGAATCCAGATGTGTTAAGTACTCTGGCAGGAGGAGCTTCCTGTGGGGCCAGAGGGGGAGTTTTCCTTTCGCTAACAAATCAACTTGTAGAATTTTGCTCCAGGTTTCTTTCAAACAGGAATCACCAGCACAACGTCTTGTCGAAGTCACAGTTTCCACAAACTCGCTGTACAGTTTTTGCTTCATTCACCACGTGATAATACTTTGACAAACTCCAGTAAAGTGCATGCATGATCGACGGTGTTCAGAAAACATACTCCACCTGTACCGTGATTTCAGACTCAATGTCGTCTTAAGGCCGATTCAGATCAAATACTCGGTCGGTAAATCAGTGCACAGACGAACAGTAGCGTTACGACTGCCTGCTCTAGTTTTCATTCATCTTTCAATAGAAATCAAAGATTAACTTTTAAAAATAAAAAAACACTGCTTGGTCATCATGTTGTCTGGCATCATGTCCCATTGTGGCTCAGACAATAAGATGCATGATTGGAAAGACGTCTTCTACAGGATGAGGACAATATACAATTACGGATGGGGACGTTTGACCCTGTAAGTCCAGCGCAGCCGTCAGCCTCTAGAAAGAAAAATCATATCTACAAATCCCCTTCGCCTCTTGATCCACAATAAAAACATCAAAACATGGAAACAAAGGTGTCACTGTGCAAAGTCGAACATGACAGAACCAAAGTCCTTTCACCCGCGTCAGATTCCTACAACATGATTGTAGTAAAAGGTTTTTACAAAACGCAATACATTTATAGTTAGTAAAAAGATCTATCAGCTCTTTGCTAGTTTTATTTATAAGAAATTGCATATACCCAAACATTTTTTCATATAGATTGCATCCCATATCTAAACAAACGATTTAATATTATCATACCAATATTGCTGAGACGTCGTCCTATTAGCTATAGTCAAGGTTAATGACTAACATAAATTCAGAATGGCAGATTGTCTCCTACGTTTTCTGTAGCCATTGGTTTTTTTTTCCACTTCGCTCTTCACGTGAACAAAGAAAAGCGACAGAAGAGGACGGTTAAAAAACATAAAAACAAGCAACTCCGGAGGGGATGATGGGATTTGCACCTGTAAGTTTCCGTGTCATGATGTTTGAAATCTTCTCGGTTCTTCTCGTCATTTTTAGCTAAAGATTTACAGTAATATTAGTGTGCATACGGTCCGCTTGTCCACCGTTACAAAACCAATGAATTAACATCCATTAAAACGACCGCCAGCTCCGCAGCTCGTGGGAAAAGCCTTTTCGAAGAATGATTGTTCCCCCTCGCCGCTCTGCTCCCCGTTTAACCCGTGACGCCCACTTCTTCCATGTACGTAAATCGCATGAAAATAACAAATGATTCAAGCTTACAATAAATAAATACATATACACTAAAATGTGCATACATTAGCAGCTATAAACAGTACATCACATTATATTAGGTCATATGAAAATGTACAAAACGTGAATGTTCGTTTAAAACGTTGTTTTTCAAAGCAAGGCAACAACAATAAACAAAATAAATAAAAAAAGAGATACCCATGGAGTCGAGAGCATAACAGCAGAAGAAAGAAAAGAACTGGGGTAAATTTCAGCAGCAAAAAACAACCCATTCCCTCTTTTGACTATTTTTTTTTCTTGTTGTTTTTGCTTTGCATTTGTCGCTTCGGCCTCCGTCAGGTTAGACCTGGATGCCCTGAACGGCCTGTTTAATGTTCTCCAGCAACGCCTTGTTCTCCGGGCTCTGGTACTGGTCCTGGTGGGTGTACATGTCTGTCAGCGTACTCACATAAGTGTCAAAGTTCTGTTCATTCATTGGCTCCTGTGAGGGAGGGGAAAAAGCCGTGAGACGTCAGACGGATAAGCAGAGGTGCACACGAGTACATTTTCTGTGAAGCATTGTGGGAAAGGCGGGCAGCGGGGGGGGGGGGGGGGGGGGGGGGGGGGGGGGGGGGGGGGGAGGAAGGGAACACCGTCAGGAAAACATGGCTTGGTTACACAGACTCACTGAAATACTCCACTTCTGATATGATACTCATATATCTGTACTTCAGCCGGTCAAACTCTGAACCATGCAAAAACCAGGAGAGGGATGGTCAGCTGATGAGTTCATGTTTCACGTATGGAGACAAAATCAGGATGTTGAAAACTAATGGTCGGTTAGTGTGCAAAGACAAAACTAGTGGTTCAACTTTCAAACCGAGTGGGACTTCTGTGGCTCAAGGGTTTATATCGGAGACGGAGCGGTTCTGACCCGAGAGAGAGTTCCACTGTTTGAGTTAAAGCTTCAGTGGGTGAAGCAACAAGCAGCAACGATTCAAAGCATGTGGCGTCCCTCAAGGCTCCACTTCAGGCCCACTTCAGTTTAGGGGTTTAATTACATTCTTGTTTCCTACAATAGTTCCAGAAAATGTCTGAGAACAACCTCCAGAACCTTTCAGGAGCTCATGCTTCAGTCATCGGGCTGCGTTCAACTCAACCAATGTTATTTTCTGATGGCAGATCAGCTCCGTCTCCAGGTTTAAGAATCTGAATCTACTCTTAATGACCTCATCGCTGTAAAGAAATATTTTCCTTTTACGGTTTTATCATTAAATCTAAAATTAATGATTTTGATTTTGTTTTAATGACAAATGTGACAAATGAGTTTCAAAGACTTTGCTCCTGAAATAGATCGAACAGAGAAGAAATAAAAACACATGTGATGCTGTTTGTCTGTAACTATAATTCACTCTCAGTCACACGCTTGTAGTTTCAGTATAAGTGACAGTTGTGATGTGTGGACGCCAGAGGAGTTGTAGGAGGTGTGAAAGGGGGATGACAGTGCAGAAGAGAAGGATAATTGGATAAAGGATAAATGGATCTCTTACTCTGGGAGGCATCTGTAAACAGCAGTTATGCTTTACTGGCGCCTCTTTCTGTGGCGGCGGTCTCTACAGGAGAGGGTGCACAGAGAAGTGAATTAGCCCGCTAGACACAAGGCGGCGCTCACAAGGCTTCAGAGACGACACGAGAGAAAACACACAACGTCCGCCTGAACAAGTGCTTCTCCCTCCGGCTGCGTCGCCACCTAACGCTTAGGTTTGTCTGTCGGAAACACTAGAACGACTTGACGCCTTTAATTCAGATCAAACTGAAACAAAATGAATCATGACATCATCGTACATGTCATTTTTCTACTACATTTCTAAACATGTAAAACAATTTGGATCAAAGAATAAGAGCCTGACAGATTGAAGTGGCTGAGAAAAATCTGTTTATCTTTGCCAATATTATTTCTTAAATCCACATGAAATTTTAAATTCTTAAATATTATAAAATATATTATATGTATTAGTTTACATCAACATAGATGTATAGTTATTTTTACACTTTACCTACATTTATTTTCTCGATCGAATTCCTTGTTGAGACGGACGTTTCTTTGTGATATGAAGCGTTTCCTCGTGAGTCGAGGGCGGACAGGAAGCAGAGAGTTATCGAGCTGCTCTGGTTCATTCTGCTTTAACAGAGATTATCCAATTAGCCCCAGTCTTCTTTCTACACTGAGAGAACATGACGTCAAAACAGCCACGAGCACGTCACTGGAACTGAAACAGTTTCTCTATGTGAAACTCTGTGAGGCGTTGTACAGCACAGAAGAAGCACAGCATGGACTGCTGGGAAAAAAAGGAGGTGGCAAACAGAAAGAAGCAGATGAAGAAATAAAAACCTACAGAAAAAGGCTGGAGACGACTTTTTACACCTCAATGGATTCAAACCGTGAGCAGGTGAGAGACCAGGTCAGATGTTTAATGTCCCACAAGAACATCTCACAACACATTCAATACAAAAACACCCTCAGATCGTTTACGTCAAAACTATTTCTGTGACGTCGAGATTATCATCTTGCAAAATATCATTTTTTGTCTATTTTTAATAAATCAAAAGTTCTAAAAACAAATATCTTTAGAACTTAAGTTGATTTTTTTCCTCTCACTTTGTTTTTACAGAATTAATTCTAAAAGAAATAATAAAATCCTGAATGTTTTTTTTCCAGAAATTGACAATAATTCAGTCAATTGTTTGATTATTTTAAATAAATTCAAATTCACGGAATTAAATGAGAATGATCATATTTAAAATCTCACTTCTTGTGTATTTATTAATTTAAACTCAGGTCGAACAAGATTTACGTCAACGCTTCAAAAGTTCACCAACCAAAATAAAACTGCACCAGTTCCTAACTTCCATCTGAACGTAAAACTTCTACCTTCCGTCTAAATCAGTTTACGTGTGTGTGTTCTATCTGAATCTCCCTCGGGTTGTTTCCGTCGATCCTTTCTCACCATTTGTGGCAGCTGGATGTTGGCTAAGCTGTTGATGAGCGACTGGCTGAGGTTGGCGAGCTCGTGCAGCAGCGAGTCGTTCTGCTGCTCGATCACCTTGTTCTCCTCCTCCATGGACTTCAGGCTGGTCTCCATGGTGGTGATCTACCAGGAAGTGAGATTCATTGTGAGTCTGCCTGTGTATTTGTATTCATGCTTCAAGTAAACACACACAGGAGTCGTCTTACTTGCGTCCTCAGTTTTATCATGTCGGACTCCACTTGATTGTTGGACTCGTTCAGATCTTTGATTTCTTCATCCAGCTGTTTGATTTCCTCATCGTTTTCGATGCCTGGAACGATTTTCACACAAATGATCTTCTTGAGGTGATTTCCCTTCATCTCAGTATAACTGACCACTAACAGTGGAACTCATGAGGTAACACGTGAATTGTTCTGGAACTTTTTACATTTGTTTGAGTGTAAATGAGATTTTTCGGACTCAGTTTCAGTCATTTGGTTTCAAGGGTTTTTCGGCTCTGACCTTTGCTTGCTCTTTGTTTGATTGTCAGCATCTCCACGCCGCTCATCCTGGCCTTCTTCATGGCCGAGGTGGCTCGAGGACAACCGGAGAGGCTGGAATAAAACAAACACGCACGTCGATTAAATGTTGTCTGTGAAGGATGACGTGTCTGCAGTCTGAAGTCTCACGCTAATTGTTTTCCAATAAAAACTGGAAACTGGGATAAAAGGTTAAAATATTTGTGAAAACTGGTTCAGAGGAGGAGTTAATCATTTCTAATAGATTTATAAAAATGATTCAATTGTAAAAACCTGAAATGGGAAGCCCACCTCCGATGTGTCAGGAAGCTCCCGCTGACGTGTCCCGAGCCGTCGCACCCCGGGGTCGGGCAGGACATACCGTCCGTCTTTCCAGACTTCCAGACAAACTGTGAGCCGTTCACGTAGCTGTCCTTCTGCCTCTTTGCCGCCAGGGGGCAGCCTGACGCACTGCGGTGAGAGGCGTACTTCCCCGTCACGTGACCCTGTCCGTCACAGCCCGGGACCGGACACCTGAGGGGTGGGACAAACGCAGAGGCGTCGTCTGCTTTAAGTTTGTCGAGCTAGCTCTCTGATTGGACGATCAGCTAATTATTAAAGATACACTCAAGATTAAGTTACTTTAATGTTAAAGTTACTTAATTAAGTTACTACAAGTTGCTTTGTGCAGAAGCTTCTCCAAGATGATGTCAAAGGGAATATAGGGTCTGTAAATAAAGATGGACGACAGGACAGCTCCCCCAAAATGAAGCCAAAATATCATGACCCCCCCTAGTGGCTGGCTGGATTGGTTGGGTGGCGTATTGGTGGGATTTGGATATCGCAGCTCCACACCACAATCACTAAAGACTGTGGCTCCACAAACCACGTCACAAGTGCAAGATGGCGGCGTTTGCATCTGAAATATTCCAGCTTCCTTCTTGTACAACTGGCGGAGGTGAAGACGTGTCGTCTATCTTTATTTACAGCCTTGGGAACGATCTGATGAAAAGCAAGGCTCTGTTTGGGACACTTCTGATGGAGGAGGACCTACCATCCTCCCCCTCCCCCCTCCCGAAGCCTCCGGTCCACAGCAGCATTAGCGATGAGCGGGATAGACGCTCGCCCTGCAGGTGACACCGGCTCAGCTTCCAGACACTCGCCTCTGCCTCCTGCATCCCAGACGCCCTCCGCAGTGACATTTGTGCTGATTAGAATGAGCCGAGCGTCGACGGGTGGCTCAGGTTAAGCTTAATTATGATTCCACTGTTAATGATGATAGGGGACGGACCGGAGGTGGCGGTAACAGCTGGCTGCAGACTGACACCAGCTGAACTTTAGATTACTCACAAGGTCGTATTGGTTTAACATTATGGCCTCGCTTTAACGCAAATGTCAAACGCTCACTTAGTTCTAACCTTTGCAGGTCTTGGCCTGTGGGGAGCAGGGAGGTGAAGTGAAGGACTGACCATAACTCCTCTAAAATATTCTTCCCTAAAGTTAGAAAGGTCAGCGAACGCATCCGGCATTTTAAGAGCGAGTAGACGGACGAATCTGTCACCAGCCTGACAAACAGCTGCAGAGTGCTTCTAGAAAAATCTTCTGTTCAGAAAACTGAATTATGGACAAACTTCAAATTCATTTTTTTCACACTACAGAACATCAGGTGCGAAAGGTTCCTCAGACCAGAAGAGGAGTTCTGGGTCTGGATCAAACTGAACCATGGTTCTGTTGGTTCACAGTGAAAACAGGAACCTTACTTGATTGGCTCCTGGTCGTCCTTGTCCTCTTTGCTGTGGACGATTTTGATGCCGCTCTTCTTGGCTCGTGGACAACCCGACAGACTGCAGGACAAGAGGACGCGTTTAAAAAGACTCGTACGGTGACGTCGTGTGTGTGTCTCATGTGCAACTGCCGTGGTTTTTTTTTTTAAAGGTGTAGTTTCTGTACCTCCTGTGGGAGGCGTAGTTTCCAGTGATGTGTCCAGATCCATCACACCCGGGGGTCGGACACCTGAGACACAAACACAACGACGTAACAACTTTGTTATGAAGAGATGTTGCTCTAACGTCAAACAACAGAGAGACAACAGCTTCGAAAACCGCTTCAGCTTCATCTGGACTCAAACTGACCGAAGAACGTTTGTGGACTCACCTGAGCTCCTGCGAGTTGGTCGTCATCATCCCGCGGATGTTCTTGTCGGCCAGCTGACAGCTCGACAACCTGCAGGAGGGAAAGAGACGCACAAAACAATGCCAACCTGCGGTGTGAAGAGGGAATATGAAATGTGTGCTGTGTTGAAATGTGAATTATTCAAAGAGATTCTGGGCCGAGAGTCGGTTTATTACCTCTGTCAAGGAGGTTATGTTTTCACCCCTGTGTTTGTGTGTGTCTGTGTGTTTGTGTGTCTGTGTGTTTGTGTGTGTTTGTCTGGACGTACGTGATGAGCTCCTTCTTGCTCTCCTTGCAGGGCGGGTATTTGTGGTGCTTGGGGCTGGGCATGGTCACCTCAGTCGGGTAGCGCTGCTCGTCCAGCAGCTCCTGGAAGGGGTCCAGCTCGTCGCCCTGGTGCAGGGACGAGAAAAAGGCCGACTACACCGAGTCAGTACACAATCCACGTTCACACAAGTAAGTATACACAACTTGCCATGTCAACACAATCCACCACTTTTGGGGATTAGAACCCTGCAGACCTGTACACCTAATTCACAAACATGTACGTCTTCTTCCAGTTTTACATCAACACAACACGTGAAGGAAGAAAAGGACAAAAGATCCTTTTAGACAAACAACAATGAAATAAACTTAATGGAATTATCACATATTGTGTACAGAACTATTAAATATCTGTAAATGACTGAAAAAAGAGCAGTTTTCTTTTCTCAGTGTCTCTGTGTTTCCTTCTTGTCCTCCGGGGATCAGCTAATGATCTATTTCCCTTTCGCCTCCTAATGAGGCGTTTGAATAAGTTGGTTTTTTTCCTCACTGAACATTAACTTTTGTGGTAATTGTTATTTGACCAGTGTCTAAAATGCTGCTTATTATCTTTAAACTTACACGTATGATAAATACTTTGAATTCTAAACCCATGCTGCCGTTAGGGAGTGAAACAATTCCAATTTGTTTATTCAGTGAAATAAAAGTTTTCATCTATATTCAGACAGTTTCATATTTTCTTTTAGGTCTCAGTTAAAAACTTCTTTATCTCTGTTATTACTAATGTTATTATTATCATTGATGTGTTTCAACCATTTGTTTTCCTGTGGTGCATTATTTTATCAGCAGGGGTCCAGTCATTCCAAATAACATCTTTTATTTAAGTATTTAAAAAAAAATATAAATCAAGTTCCCGACAGGACGCTTGTGTTGGAAGTCTCATTGTTGCCAGATGATTCCCAGAGAATTTAGTTTTTCTCCCATGAATCATCCGTCACATCAGCTGAAGGTGAGAGAAGACCTGTCTCCTTTATCTCTAACTCCTCCTGCAGAGCGTCTGAGGATAGGAGCGCCGCAGTCTGCTCTGTAGTCCACACATCACGCCTCCTCAGTCGGGAGCAGAACTTGTTCCCGACTGTCTGCGGGAAAAAATCCCATCAGCCACCGGGCTCCAGGCTCCGGCCTCCTCTGCAACGTTGTGCTTCATTAACAAACGCAATTACTCCCCTGATTAAAACCTTTCACTTCGCCGCTCTAAATCCAACACTGCAAATGTAGCAATTTGCTGCGTGGATTGCTCTGTGTGATATCGGGCCTGTGAGGACCTGAAGCGTGCAGACGATCTGCCGTGTTTTACTTGTGTATTAGAGGCGTAACTCAGCGTTGCAGAGCTGCAGAGTGTGAGCTGACGAAGTTCTGCTTCTGTGCACATGGGAGCGCACTGAGCCTGCAGGAGAGAAACCTGCACCCACCACCACCACCACCAGGGTTATTCTCTCATGAGTTGCTGCTCATCACACTGATAAAAGCAGATTTCTGGACTTTAGTGAACGATAAAAGTGAAAATGCTTCAATTTTACAGATTAAAAAACCTCATCACACTTTTTATTTTGACTTTGAATGCTCTGAAATATAATAAATAAAAACACATATCACGTTGATCAGCTGACTCAATATCTCTCATCCATAACCAACTAGTCTGCATCCTAAATAAATATTTGTTTTTCTTTTCTTCTTCTTGTCTTGATAAGAAAAATAAATGTTCTCATAGTTATTTGATATTAAATGTTTATTACATTAAAATGGAGCAAAACTTTCAAGGAAATTCCTCCGGAAAATCAGCGACTGTCTTAGACATTTGAACTGTAATTACCGAATTAAATAGATTTTTATTTCAGGAAGTCTTTAAGAAATGATGAGAAAATAAAATAATTTAAATTGTTGATCTAACGTCTGTGAACTGTAGAAGTCACAAGTGTTTCCAAAGACTGAAAAACCTAAACTCAAATATGGAAATTAAACTAAAAACTCCACCTCTGCATTCATCAAAAGTTGCAAACAAGAATAAAGTAGATTTTTTCCACTTTCGCTGCAGCATCATTGTCTACACAAGACTTGGTTTTATCATCTTTCTGATGTATCATCATCCTGCAGCAGTTTTTCTTCTGTCTCCATTTCAATTAGTTTTTTTAATAGATTATTACAAACGTATGTTTTTGAATGTAAATTGGAACATTTCTAAAAACATTTTAACATATTCTCACAGAAATATATCACTGGGTTAAATTAGCAGTAAATGAGTTTTTACAGGTGTTAAAGCTTTGTCTCTGTTTCTGAACGTGTTCTCGCTCGGAGCAGGTGAATCGTCAACTAAAGCTGTTTTCAGACCAGAACTGACGTCCAGATGTTTTCCTGAAATTTTCCAGAACTTTAATGTATGAAAGATTTACGTTTCTAACTCTTGATGTACGTGAAACTGGAAGAACAGAAATATAAACGTATCTCGTTCTTTAAACTTACTGGAGGACGTTATTTTTTGAAAGAACGTAAACACAATCATTTAGATTCCCGTCGCTCTTTATTTGCTCAGGACGCTTTAATCGACATCTTTTTTTATCCTGGAGAATAAAGCGAGCTCCTCTGTTACAGAAGCAGCTTTGTTTTTATTTGTTTGCATTATTGAACATGTGTCAGCATTTGGAGGCTTCGGGGTGAGAAAGAAGCTTTTGGCAGGCAACCGTCGCTCTTTTGCCGTTTTCATGCCTTTGCTTAGCGAGGATGTACATACGCACCTACTACACTTTTCTGAACTTACAAACTCTTATGTATGTAAAGTGATGCAAAAATTATGCGCACCAGCAGCAACCAGCAGAACGCCCTCGCAAAAGTCCACAGTCTCTCTGCCGTGCTTCTCTGCCGTGCAACAGCTTACAAACCACAATTATCTCTGAATCTACACACGCACGCTTTCAAACAAACATGTTCTTTAAATCTCTCAATTTAATGCTTCACACGCAGCAGAATTACAGGACAGGCTGCCTCCATGTTCGTTAAATTAAGTGGTTAAAGCTCTCGACCATAACTGTGACGACATGTCGAGTTTCACTTTGGCCTAAAACAGATTCAGTTTTTGGTCCTTAGAGTAACTTATCCAACGATCGTCATTTTAATCTGTGCATTAAAAAAAAGAGTTAAATGATTCTGTGATCTGCCTCTGCATCGCTGGAACTGAGCTCGTGGAGAAATTACCTCCAAAAATCCATTAATTTGTCTCAGTGTATATGAGGCCGTTAATCTGCAGAGGTACTTTGAACGGAAACTCTGCCGCAGAGTCGTCTCTCCTAAGAAGCAGCATATAAACCCTCAACTATAGGCTGTAAAAGATTCTTAACATTTATAGCAAACTCTAAACTCTACAGTCGTCTGCAGTGTTGATACTTCGTCTCAGAAGCTACAATGATTCATCGTCGAGGTCCGAACCACCAGAGCAGAGCGGTAACTCTACACTCGTCTCACTACTGAAACCATCTTCGTCCACACAAGCGTTTTGGCTCCGTCTCAGTTTTAAAGAAGTTTCATGCACCACCTGCTGGGAATGAGCTGGAATCACTTCTGTCTCTGCTCAAACATTTTAAAATCAGTTTCCACACAATTCTGCATGTTTCATTTCTGCCTTTGATTCCTGTTGATCGCTGCGCTTCATGTGTTTGCTTGTGTGTTTTCATCACGAGTTTTACTGAGTCACATTCTAGTTTATACATGAAACTTTCTTTTCGTTTGCTGCCCATCTTGACCACGACTCTGTGGCAGAAGACAAACTGTTGCTCACTGGGACTTTCCTGGTTCAATTAAAATTAACAGAAATCATAGTAATAAAAAAAAGAGCTTTTGTAAATTTGTAAATTAAACCTAGAAGATTTAAATCATGCAAACCATAAAGCTCTTTTATAACTGCAGCTTTGTAAACTACCTCCACTTCTCAACAGTGTCGACTCAAGTATAAACCAAAGACTTTTATAAACTCTAAACTTCATCTTTAGTTTAAATTCTTCACCGTATCTTTCATCATTTATAGTCTCACAACTATCATTCTGCTACAGGGACTCTTTTTTATCTTTGAAAAGACAAACACGTGACGTCTGTAGTGTCTGTTTGGACCGTGTCTGTTTGGACCGTGTCTGTGAAGTGACGCAGGCCTTCCCGTTACCTCTTTGTGATCCTGCTCGTCTCCCAGTCGTTTGATCTTGGTGTAGTCGACGGGCAGGTCCCAGCAGTCGGCCTCGCTCAGCTGGTAGCAGCGGCTGCTGAGCAGCGCCTGCCGCTGGGGCGACATCGGCTCCAGGGGGGTCAACACCGTCCCGCTGCCCTCGGGGCCGCCGGGCTGAC